>NW_006922443.1:651511-669589 GCF_000298275.1 Orycteropus afer afer
AATGTCTAAGAGACAACTTACCATCCCAATTCACACAGAGAAGCAAGATAAAGTAGTACAAACACAGGACCAGGATACAGACTCAGAAAACATTCCAGAAGAAGTAGCAGTATTAGAACTTACTGACAAGGAATTCAAAAGCATTATATTTAAGTACTTTCAATGGGTTATAAGACAGATCAAGGAAAAACACTGACAAAATTAAGGAGAACACAGACAAAATTCTAGAACAATTTATGAAAAGAATACAAGAACAAACTGACAAAATAAACAAAAAATTAGAAATGATGCAAAACAAATAGAAATCCAGAAAATTAATACAAAGGTTTCAGAAATAGGTAACACAGTGAATGGGCAAAGGAGTAGAATTAAATCAATGAAAGACAGAATTAGTGAGATTGAAGACAAATATCTCAATACTTCTTTGTTTAATGAAGAAAGTCTAAGATTATGTGGGATACGATCAAAAGGAATTGTTGTTGTTATGTGCTGTCAAGTCAGACCCAACTCATAGCAACTCCTCCTTGGGTTTCCGAGGCAGTATCACTATGGAAGTAGATTGCCCAACCTTCCTTGCAAGGAGTGGCTGGTGGGTTTGAACCGCCAGACTTCTGGTTAGCAGTCAAGTGCCTTATAGCTTATGTGTAATAAGAATTCCAGAACAGGAAGAGACAAATAAAACCACAGAGAAAATTGTCAAAGATTTTTTGGAAGAGAATTTTCTTACTATGATGAAAGACAAGAAGATATCCATTCAAGAAGTTCAATTACCCCAAACAAGATACTCCCCCAAAAAAAATCACTGAGACACATTATAATCAAATTCATCAAAATCAAAGTCAAAGAAAGAATCCTGAAAGCAGTACTGGAAAAATGGGAAGTTATCTACAAAGGGAAACCAATTAAGAATAAGTTCTGATTTCTTGGCAGAAACCATGCAAGCAAGAAGGCAGAGGTATGATATATATAAAACCATGAAAGAAAAAAATTGTCCCCCAAAAATTATATACCAAGCAAAAGTGTCCCTCGAATATGGTGAAATTAGGACATTTCCAGATAATCAGAAATTAAGAGAATTTGTTAAAACCAGACAAACCTTACAAGCTATGCTAAAAAGAGTCCTTCAGACAGAGAACCAATAACAACAGACAATAACCAATGATTAACACACATGATGACATAACCCAGAAACCAACCCAGTTATAGAAGTATCCAAAGCAAAGTAAGCATACAAGACTATAAACAGGAAACCAGAGATATCAATTGTTAAATGAGGACAACAAAAAAACAAAAAGAAGGAATAAATATTGCAAGTACAGAACCTACAAATGGTAAGAAAGTCAAGACAATTGCAAGATAGAACAGACTGCTCTAAACTTGGGAAGAAAATTATAAATCATAGGGTAACCTCAAAGAAAATTAATAAACCTTCACATCAGAATTAAGAAGAGGAGAAACAGAAATATTTGGTAAATACTAAAACAATAGCAACAAAGGAAATGATAACACAATTCATAAAAATAAAAATGAGCTCAGCACAGAAAATCATATGGAACAAAGAAATCAACACTGTGAAAAAAACACTAACAAAATGACAGCTCTAATTCATATCTGTTGATAACTACACTGAATGTAAATAGATTAAATGTACCATTCAAGAGATGGAGAGTTGCAGACTGCATAAGAAAACATGACCCATCAATATTCTCTTTAGAAGAGACTTACATTAGACACAAAGACAAAAATAGACTAAAAATCAAAGTTTGAAGAAAGATATATCAAGCAAATAGCAATCAAAAAAGAGAAGGAGTGGTGATGTTAATTCCTGATAAAATAAACTTTAAGACAAAAACAACCATAAGAGACAATGAACGACATTACATTAAGGATTACATTAAAGGATAAATTGAAGAAGAAGACATAACCATAATAAATATCTACATAACCAATGAAAGAACCCCAAAATACATAAAGCAGACTTTAACAGAATTGAAAAGACAAATAGATGACTCCATAGTAAGAGTAGGAGGCTTTAGTCACCGCTTTCAGTGAAAGATGGAACAATTGGAAAGATACTCAACAAAGACACAGAAGAACTAAACAATACAATCAACCAACTTGACCTTATCGACATCTACAGAGCACTTTACTTAAAAACAGCACAATATACATTATTTTCCAGCATACATGAAACATACTATAGGACAGATCATTTGTTAGGCCACAAAGCAAGCCTCAATACATTTAAAAACATTGAAATAATAATGCAAAGCATCTGTGGTAGTTAAGTTGTGTGTCAACTTGGCTGGGCCTGGTTTTGAGTGGCTGGGCAGCTTTATCCTGGGGATAAAGTTATTCCCCAGGATGAGACTGGTAAGCAAATCCATGGTGGAATCTACTGGAGTAGCTAAGTAGCTGCCTTAGGCATGTGGTCTACTTCCAATATACAAGAAGAAGCTCTGAGAAAGTTCTCTGCAGCTTTTTGGCACACTTGGACCCTGCACGTAGCCAAGCCCTCATTCAGCAGCCTGCCATGGAATGTCGATATTGGGACTGTCTCTGGACTTGAACTAGTGGCCTACAATGTTGTTTGGTAATCTTGGGACTGCACCATTTTATTTGTTGATCTTGGGTTGTCAGCCTCAGCAGCCAGGCTGGCTGAGTGAAGAGACACCTCTAGCTCCAGTAAGCTGGGAAAAAGAAGCGGACTCGAACACCAAGATTGAGGGGCCATCACCCAGCCCCTAAAGCTGGTACTTTGAACTCTGACATCTAGCCTCCTAAACTGTAAGAGAATAAATCCCTGTTTGTTGAAGCCACCTATTTGTAGTATTTCTGTTAGAGCAACACTAGAGAACCAAAACAGAATCTGGCACCAAGAGAGTGGGATACTGCTGTGACAGATACCTAAAATGTGGAAAAAGAGTGGAGTGTATCCTTGACCCAAGACCTCAGCAGATAGACCTGGCAGAGAGAGGGCAACAGCAGAGCCAAGAGACTGGCATGAAACAGCAACAGGCTTACCAGCCCACAGAGGAGAAACCTGGATGCCATTGGGCAGGGAGCATCCTGGTATAGGAGGTTGCCTTTGGGCATTAATTGGTAGAAGAGACCAACATGAAATGGAGTAGGTTGCCCATGGAGCAAAAAAGCTGAGTGCTTTTGGGGCTTGAAGATTTCTGGCAAAGTGGGTTGTCTTTAGCAGAAGCTGAAAGACCAAGGAAATGGGAAACAGAGCTGTCTCAGTCTCAAAGGGTAGGACCATGGCCTCTGGGGGTTTCAACCTCCTAGGTTTCAAAGAGTCAAATCTTCACCAACTTGGTTCTGGAGCATGAGGCTGCTGTTCATGAGGGCCAGTGGAATAAGGCCATAGCCGCTGTCCAAAAGTGAGGGGGCAGTGTTGTCATGCCCAAGGGGCAGAGGAACAGAGCCTGCCAGGCCTGGCTTTGAGTGGCTGGGCAGCTGGATGTAGTTATTCCCCAAGATGAGACTGGTAATCAACTCCATGGAGGAATCTACTGGAGCAGCTGAATAGCTGCCTTAGGGATGTGGTCTCCTTCCAGTATATAAGAAAGCAGATTTGAGAAAGGTCTCTGAACTTTTAGCACACTTTGACCCTGCATGTAGCTCAGTCTTCATTCAGCAGCCTGCGATGACTGTCTACTGATCTTGAGACTATTTCTGGACTTGAACCAGTGGCCTACCATGTAGCTTAATAATTTTGGGACTGTGCCATTTCACTTGTTTACCTTGGGTTTGTCAGCCTCAGCAGCCATCAGCTGTCTGAGTTAAGAGAAACCTCCAGCTTCAGTGGGCCAGGAACAAGAGCCAGAAATAAAGCCCAAGGTTGAGGGGCTTTTACCTACCCCCTAGAGCCTGGCACTCTGAACTTGGACTTCTAGCCCCCTAAATAGTAAAAGAATAAATTCCTACTTGTTAAAGCCCTACACTTGTGGTATTCCTGCTAAAGCAGCACTAGGTAACCAAAACTCCAGGTATGCAACGACAGTTCAACATTAGAAAAACAATCAATATAGGATCATATAAACAAAATAAAGAAAAAGAACAACAAGATCATATCAATAGATGCAGAAAAGGCATTTGATAAAATCCAACACCATTCTCAAAAAAACCCTCAGAAATATAGGAACAGAAGCAAAATTCCTCAACTTAATAAAGGGCATGTATGCAAAAGCAAGAGCCAACATTACTCTCCATGGAGAAAGACTGAAACCAATCCCCTTGCAAACAGGAACCAGACAAGCCTGTCCCCTACCACCACTTCTATTCAACACTGTATTGGAAGTCCTAGCCAGGGCAATAAGACAAAAAAGGGAAATAAAAGGCATCCAAACTGTTAAGGAAGAAGTAAAACTACAGACATATAATATGATACTATACATAGAAAACACAAAAGAATTAGCAAGAAATCTACTGAAATTAATTGAAAAATTTAGCATTGTGGCAGGATACAAGATCAACACACAAAAATCAGTTGGATATCTCTACACCAGTAAAGAGATATCTGAAAAGGAAATCAATACTTCTTACAATAACTACCAAAAAGATAAAATACTCAGGAATAAATTTTACCAGGGACACAAAAGATCTAAAAAAGAAAACTACAAAACACTACTTCAAGAAACTATAAGAGATCTGCATAAATGGAATAACACACCATGCTTATGGATAGGAAGATTGAACATTGTAAAAATGTCAGTACTACCTGTGGTAGTTAAGGCTATGTGTCAACTTGGCTGGGTCTGGTTTTGAGTGGCTGGGCAGCTAGATGTAGTTACTCCCCATGATGAGACTGGCAATCAATGTCATGGTGAAATCTGCCACGAGCAGCTCAGTAGCTGCTTTAGGGATGTGGTATACTTCTAGTATATAAGGAGAAGCTTTGGGAATGGTCTGCAGCTTTTTGGCCTGCTTGGACCCTGCATGTAGACAAGTGCTCATTCAGCAGCCTGTCATGTTGTCTGCCAATCTTAGGATTGTTCCTGGACTTGAACCAGTGGTCTGCCATGTTGTGTGATCATCTTGGGACTGTGCCATTTTACTTGTAGACCTTAGGCTTGCTAGCCTCAGTAGCCAGCAGCTGCCTAAATGAAGAGACTCCTCCAACACCAGTGGACTGGGAGCAAGAGCTGATGCCCAAGGTCAAGGAGCTTTTCACTTAGCACCTAGAGCTGGCACTTTGAACTCAGACTTGTAGCTTCCTAAACTGTAAGAAAACAAACTCCTGTTTGTTAAAACCACC
Organism: Orycteropus afer afer; assembly: GCF_000298275.1. Taxonomy (NCBI): domain Eukaryota; kingdom Metazoa; phylum Chordata; class Mammalia; order Tubulidentata; family Orycteropodidae; genus Orycteropus; species Orycteropus afer. The sequence goes on from NW_006922443.1 coordinate 656,775, forward strand.
CATTTGTGGTATTTTCTGTTAGAGCAGCACTAGAGAACTAAACCACTACCCAAAGCAATCTATACAGGCCATGCAATCCCAATCCAAACTCCATCAACATTCTTTGAAATGGCATGGAAAAACCAATTGCTAATTTTATATGGAAAGGAAAGAGACCTCAGACAAGCAAAGCTCTACTGAAGAAGAAGAAGAACAAAGCAGATCTCATACTACTGGATCGCAAAACCTACTATACAGCCATAGTGTCAAAACAGCCTCGTATTGGTACAACAGACCAGTGGAACAGAATTGAGAACCCAGAAATAGATCCATCCACCTATGGTCAGCTGATCTTTGCAAAGGGCCAGAATTGATTAAAGGGGGAAGAGATCACCTCTTTAACAAATAGTGCTGGCAAAACCTGGATATCCATTTGCAGAAAAATCAAACAAGATCCATCCCTCATACCATACACAAAAACTAACTCCAGACAGATCAAAGACTTAAACATGAAACCTAACACTATAAAGTTCATCAAAGAAAAAATAGGGGCAAACTTAAGGGCCCTATTTTATGGCATAAATAGACTATTAAGCATAACCCAAAATACACAAACATCAGAAGACAAACTAGATGATAGGGACCTTCTAAAAATAAAACCTATGTGCATCGAAAGACCTCTACAAAAGAGTAAAAAGAGAACCCACACGTTGGGAAAAAATATTTGACAATGATATATGTGACAAGGAACTTACCTCTACAATTTACAGAAAATTACAACATCTCAACATCAAAAAGACAGACAATCCAATTAAAAAAATGGACAGAAGACATGAACAGACACTTTACCAAAGAAGATATTCAGGCGGCCAACAATCACATGAAGAAATGTTCACAAACATCAGCCATTAAAACCAAAAAACCAAATTCACTGCCGTCGAGTCAGATCCAACTCATGGTGACCCCTCCTTGGGTTTCCGAGGCTGTATCACTACGGAAGTAGACTACCCAACCTTCCTTCCGAGAAGTGGCCATTAGAGAGATGCAAATCAAAACAACAATGAGATACTATTTCACTCCAGCACTAATAACAAAGTTCAACAAGACAGAAAATAACAGTTGCTGGCAAGGATGTGGAGAGATTGGGACTCTCATATATTGCTGGTGGGACTATAAAATAATATAATAATATAATATAAAAAGTTGGAAATAGAAATACCATTTGATCCAGCAATCCCATTACTAGGAATATATCCTAGAGAAGTGAGAGTCAGAATATGAATAGACATACACACACCCATGTTCACCACAGCACTATTCACAATAGCAAAAAGGTGGAAACAACCTAAGTTCCCATCAACTGAGGAACAGACAGCCAAACGATGGTACAAACACATAATGGAATGCTATGCAACACTAAAGGAGAATGTAGAATCCACAAAATACTGTATAACGTGGAGGAACTTGGAGGACATTCAGCTGAGTGAAATAAGTCAGTCACAGAAGGAATACTAAATATTGTATTAGTCCACTATCGTAAAAAGTCTAGGAAACTTTCTTTGTTGGTTACCAGTGATGGGAGGGGAAAGGAGGAAAAATTGCTAGTTAGATAAGAGAAGAGTAGTGATCTGGATGAAGGGAAAGTCAATACACCAAAAGTGAATGACCATTACAATAACACTAAGGAAAAGGAAGACACAGAGAGGTGCATAAGAGGTATAAACAACAAAGATAAACACTTTTACATATACATTACCACAGGCAGATACATAGATGTTATTGTTGTTGTTGTTATTTGCCGTCGAGTCGGCCCCGACTCATAGCGACCCCTCCTTGGGTTTCCAAGGCAGTATCACTACGGAAGTAGGATTGCCCAACCTTCCTTCCGAGGAGTGGCTGGTGGGTTTGAACCGCCAGCCTTCTGGTTAGCAGTCAAGTGCTTTAGCCACTATGCTACCAGGGCTCCCATATAGATAGACACATCAAATGATCAGGTAAGTCTAGGCAAAAGAGAATATACTCATGACCATATATAAGTTTGGCAGATGATATTTCTACATATGTATATTTGCATGTGTTGTACGAATATCCATATAAATAGAACTAACAGGGGGCAAAGTTAAGATAATTTCTTAGTCACAGTCAACCACCCTGATGGAACGAGTTGTTGGACCTGCAGGCTTGGGACCATGGACATTAAGCTCAATTGGCATAACATATACACAAAAATGTTCTACATCCTACTTTGAAGAGTAGCTACTGAGGTCTTAAATGCTTGCAAGCAGCCATCTAGATGCAACAATTGGTCTTTCCTCATCCAGAGCAAAGAAGAATGAAGAAAAACAAAGATTCATGGAAACAATTAGTCCAAGGGACTAATGGACCATGTGAACCTATATGACCTAGCCTATATGACCATGAGACCAGAAGAACTAGATGGTGCCTGGCTATCACTGTCAACCACTCAGAAAGGGACCAAGGCAGGAGATCCTGGACTGAGTGGGAGAATAATGTGGAACAAATCTCAGAATTATGAATAAGACCAGGCTTACTGGTCTGCTAGAGCCTGGTGAAACCCCCAGACTATGGCCCAATTACCCTTCAGGCCTGAAACTGAATTCAATCCCATGGCTTTCAGTCAAACAATAGACAAGCATCTAGGGTGAACATTTATACCAGGCAGATACACTCCCTAGAACAATGAATCATGGGAGATCAGAAAGTCAGTATTTGAATGGGGAGAGAGCTCAGGAAGCAGGATTGCATAGGAATGAAAGACACAGGGAAGAGGTAACTACATGGAGGAAGTGGTTAAGAGAGTTGTTTGTTACATTATGGGGATTCCAGTTATTGTCATGAAACAAAAAGCATATGAATTGCTGTATGGAAAATGAATTTGCTCTGTAAACTTTCCCAAATCACAATAAAAACTAAAAAAAAAAAAAAAAGAAAGAAAGAAAGCTTGCAAGTAGCCATCTAGGTGCAACAATAGGTCTTTCCTCTGGAGCAAAGAAGAATGAAGAAAACCAAAGACACACGGAAACCATCAACCACTTGGAGGGGGACTGGTGCAGGATATCCTGGATGGAGTGTGAGAACAATGTGGAACAAGACTCAAAATCATTTAAAATAAAAGACTAGGTTTGCTGGTCTGAAGAGCCTGGTGAGACCCCTGAGATTATGGCCCCTAATTTCCCTTCAGGTCTGGAACTGAACTCACTCTTGTGGCTTCCAGTCAAACAATAAACAGGCATATGGGGTGAACATTTATATCAGGTAGATACACTCCTTGGAGTGATCAATCATGGGAGAACAGAAGGGCAGTGTTTGCACAGGGAGACAGCTCGGGGGGGACAGAAGTGCATGGGAGGGAAGGACACAGGGAAGAGGTAACTACGGGGAGGAAGTGGGAAGAGAGCTGTTACATTGTGGAGAACTGCAGTCAATGTCACGAGACAAAATGTGTATGAACTGCTATAATGGAACATGAATTTGCTCTATAAACTTTCACCCAAATCACTATGAAAATTAAAAAAAGACACATGGATATAAAGGACTAATGGACCATGTAGTCTTCAGCCTACATGACCATGAGACCAGAACTAGATGATGTCCAGCTACCACTGTCAACCATTTGGAAAGGGATCAGTGCAGAAGATACTGGATAGAGTGGGAGAAAAATGTGGAACAAAACTCAAAATCATAAAAAAAGACCAGGCTTAATAGTCTGATAGAGACTGGTGAAACCCCCAAGACTATGGCCCTTATTCACCCCTCAGGCCTGAAACTGAACTCACTCAGTTTGGCTTCCAACCAAACAAAAGATGGGCACAGAACATGAACATTTACACAGTTAGGTAAATTCCTTAGAACAATCAATCATGGGAGATCATAAGGGCAGTATCTGCGCAGGGAAATAGCTCTCAGAGTGCAGGAATGCATAGCAAAGGACACAGGGAAAAGGTAACCACAGGGAGGAAGTAGGAAGAAAGCTGTCATATTACAGGGATTGCAATCAATGTCATGAAACTAAATGTATATGAACTGCTGTATAGAAATTAAATTTGCTCTGTAAACTTTCACCCAAATCACAATTTTAAAAAATGTGTGAAAACATTTGTGTCCCTTGTGAATGTTCCCCAAAGGGCAACCATTACAGAGGAATACTCTTTATAATCGTGGACAAAATAATGTACTCTACTGTTGTCAAAAGGAGCTCTGGTAGCACAGTGGTCAAGGCATTTGGCTGGTAACCAAAAGATTGACAGGGCAAACTCACCATCTGCTCCATGGCTGAAAGATGGGCATTCCAAGATTTACAACCTTGGAAACTCTATGAGGTAGTTTTACTTTGTCCTATAGGGTTGGAATGAATTGGAATCGACTCAATGGCAGTGGTTTTCACTTGCTTTGGTTTGGGTTTTTATTGATGTCAGTTTCTTTCCCCAGTTACTCCAATGCTTCCTCAATGGACCCATGAAAAAGGGTCCATGGTAGCAGAAATGGAGACTATACACAGTCTCAATAACATAGAATTCCCCTTACTAAGGCTGAGAGTCTAACTGCCATGGTTGGCTAACACTATGGTTGAGAGTCTAATCTGCCAACAGCAGAGACCAACACTGTGTTCCCAATATGGCAACATTTCTCAGGTAGACCAGCCTGTCACCTGGCAGCAGGTTCATTACATTGATTGAACCATGGAGGGGGTAGACATTTTTCCTTACTGGAATAGACATATATTCTAGATAAGGATTTGCCTCCCTGTCCATAATGTTTCTGCCAGAATTACCATCTGTGAACTCACATAACTTCTTTTCAACTATCATGGCATTTCACACAGTGTTGTGTCTTACCATGGAACTGATTTCACAACAAAAAGGAAGTATATCAATGGGCTCATACCCATGAAATTAACTGGTTGTACTATATACTTCATCATTAGTAAGAGACTGGGCTAACTAAAAGATGGAATAGTTACTTGAAGACTCAGTTATGGAGCCAAATGGGAGACAACACCCTGAAAACATGGGGCTCTATCTTATAGAATGTGCTTTAAATGAGAGAATCTTATAGAATGTGCTTTAAATGAGAGGCCATTCAATGATTCTAACAAGATGATCACTGCCAGAATATACAAGATCAGGAATCAAAGGGTAGAAAGGGGGGTGGCTCCTCTCACTATGATAACTACTAACCCATCTGAAGAATATTTGGTTCTTGTCCTGGTAACTTTGAGCTATGCCAACTTAGAGATCGTTGTTGCCAAAAGGGTAATGGTTCTACCAGTGACATGACAATGGTTCTACTGAAATGGAAGATGAGACTGCCACCTGGCCATTTGTAGCTTCTTATTTATGTTACTGAACCAACAGTCAAAAAAAAAAGGGGGGGGGTGTTAGTATATGTTGATCCTCATTACTAAAGGGAAATCATATTGCTAGACACAGTGGAGGCAAAGAAGACTATGTCTGCACACAAGGAGTCTCTGTAGTACCTCTTCCTACTTCCACGTAAATGTTAATGGAAAACAACAACAACCTGAAAAGGGCAGGATGACTGAGAACTTAGAATCTTCAAAAATGATTGTTTGGGTCACTCTACCAGGTAAAAAAACCCAGAGCAGCTAAGCTTCTGGCTGAGGGTAGGGAAATATGGAATGGATACTTCAAGAAAGAAGCCATAGATATCAACCATGAGCTCATGACCTACTATAGAAACAACCAAAAAAAAAGAAAAAAACAAACTCACTGCCATCGAGTCAAAGTAACTCACAACGACCCCTCCTTGGGTTTCTGAGGTGGTATCTCTACAGAAGTAGATTGCTCAGTCTTCCTTCTAAGGAATGTCTGGTGGGTTTGAACTGCCAGTCTTCTGGTTAGCAGTCAAATGCTGCTTACAAGTGAAGTCAACTTCTTCACTTGTAAAAAGGATAGATGTATTTAGTTAGATACAAATTTAGAGTTGTTGTAAGGGAGCACAAATATATATAGAAGAGTATATATGGAAACTGAGTAGCCAACGGGGTAGACTACGCCAGTTATCAATTTATTGTCTCTCACCCATAAAGTTACTCTTCAATATAAACTCTGTAATAATGGATGAAATTCCTTTAAGCATTTCTCCTTTAAAGTAAGCATGATGCTAAGCCTTCTCAGAAAAGGATGCTAGGGGAAAAAACTTGCAGGATGAAGTGGCTCTACTATATTTTCCAGCTGCAGCATTGTAGCTCAGCAGTGTGGGCATAAAGACATTATAGTGCCCTATGCCAACTCCCTACCCAGAATGTGCTGTCCTTCATCAATCTCACAGCCCCAGCACAACATAGTGATCATCTTCCAAATGCCCTCTCAATACAAACATCCTACACTCGACTTCCTGCCTACACTGTTGTCCTGATTCTCTCTGCTCTTTCATCTACTTCCAAAGTTTGTCTCCCACAGTCCTCTTGATGTCACAGTCCCCCTGGCAAGAAGACCTGCATACAGAGGCATCTCCATTCTCACTGCATACCCAAATGCTAGCCACCACCTACTGCTCAACCACCCAGCCTATCTGCCTTGGGACTGCAGGCCAGCTCTGGCCTGGGAACCAGTAGGCTCTGTCATTCAGTGGCAATTCACTTATAGCTTCTCCAATGTGATTTGAACCACAGCCTTGGGGAGAGAGCCCACAAGGTGCCTCCCTACCAAATGTGTCTGACCTTGGGTACTTTCTCTCAGCCCTAAGGTGTCATAAAGAGTTTTCTTTTATTCTAAATCTACTCTTTTATAATAGTTTAATAATTCTTTATATTGTACTTCCCTGTTTAAATCACTGTGTGGTTCTACCTTTAATTAGATCCAGATGCTAATCTCTGCCTTCGTGGAGTTTATAGTCCAACAGAGAAGAGAGAAATTAAAATAGCAATTTTAGTAAAATGGGACCACGTGGGAGGACAGTTAACCTAAATTAACAAGGATCATGGGAGCTTTTCAAAAAGGAGTAACATCATTACTAACCCATTGCTGTGGAGTTGATTCCAACTCAGAGCAAACTTACAGGACATGGTACATACAACTGCCCCATAGAGCTTCCAAGGCTGTAATCTCTACAAATGTAGACTGCCATATCTTTCTCCTAGAGTTGCTCATGGATTCAAACAGGTTGGCAGCCAAACATTTAACCACTGAGCTTTTTTCTAAGCTTAAACTTGAGGAATAAATAATAGTTGACCATATGAATAAGTAAAGAAAGTTTTCTAAGCAAAGGAAATAGTATGAACAAAGGCCTGAGAGTGAAGTACTATGTTTAAGGTACTAGAAAACCATTCAAAATGATTGAAATACAGAATACAAGGGAATGGCATGAAACGATGCTGGAACTACTAGCTAGAGTGACATCATGCAGTGCCTCATGAACTATGTCCAGATATTTGAACTTGATCTTAACAATAATGGAGATCCAAAAACTATTAAAAATCCTAAAAGTATGTCAAAGTAGCAGACTATAAAAATCAATAAACAAAAATCCACTGTATTTCTATATACCAGCCATAAACACTTAGGAAATGTAATTTTTTAAAACAGACTATAATATCCACAAAAATTATAAGGTAGCATAGCAATAAATACAACAGAAACATATAATACCTCAATGTAAAGAATGATACAATTTTATGGAAAAACACTAAATAAGACCTAAGTAAATGTAGAGATATCCTTTGTTCACAGTAGAAAGTCTCAATATTTCAATTATCTTAACCCTAACCCACCAGTCACTCCTCAGAAGGAAGGTTAGGCAATCTACTTCCATTGTGGAAGTAACCCAAGGAGGGGTCGCTATGAGTCAGATCTGACTCGATGGCAGTGGGCTAGATGGGAAAGGGATCTATTGATTTAGTGCAAGCACAATTACCCTCACAATCTCAATGGGTGTTTGGGTGAAACTTGATAAACTGGCCATTAATTTATATGGAAGACTTAGTATCCCAAATATATAAAGAACTGTTACAAATCATGAAAAATATGTAAAAAATAACAGTCATTTCTTAGAAAATTATACAAAAAGATAGACAAAAAAGATAATCAACCTCATTGTTGTTGTTGTTATGTGCCGTCCGAGTCAGACCCGACTCATAGCCACCCCTCCTTGGGTTTCCGAGGCTGTATCACTATGGAAGTAGATTGCCCAACCTTCCTTCCGAGGAGTGGCTGGTGGGTTTGAACCACCAGCCTTCTGGTTAGCAGTCAAGTGCCTTAGGCACTATGCTACCAGAGCTCCTATTCAGACTATAGTCAGATACTATTTTACAACTACTAGATTGGTAAAGACTGAAGAGTGCTATGGGCAAAATATTGGACTTACTATCAACTGTTGGAAAGAATGTGGATGTGGATATTGCTAGTAAGTGTGTACATGATTAGAATCACTTTGAAAAACAACTTGTCATTAAATATTCAATTTATACATCATGCACCCTATAACCACTGCCGTCAAGTCAGATGCGACTCATAGTGACTCCTCCTTGGGTTTCCGAGGTGGTATCAGTACTGAAGTAGACTGCCATCTTCTTTCCGAGGAGTGGCTGGTGGGCTTGAACCACCAGCCTTCTGGTTAGCAGTCAAATGCCTTAGCACTACACCACCAGAGCTCCTATGTACTCTATCATCATAGCAATTTCATTACTAAGTATGTATCTTAGAGAAACACATATAATTTAGACCTATTTCATCCATTTACCCCTCAACTTAGCAGACTTAGATTAAAAATTAAAATTAAAGGACTGAAAAAACAAAACACTCAATAGTATTACGAGGATCAACTTTAGATTTAATTTAACATCACGTATAAAGGGAAAAGTTTTCTTTCTTGTGCTTTTTTGTCTAAATGGTTTAAATAATGCATTCTTATTAACAACTAGAAACTATATGAGCTTTTTAACCTAGCTCCAAATTATGAATATGGGTAAACTGATTTATTTCTCTTTCAATTACCCACATTATAAATGATAAATAACCTCAAATAATTCTAACTACCCAATTTATAATTTACAAAACTTTAGAGTTTCAAGATATCATCTAGGTCAATCTTCTACATTTTACCTGAATATCCCACTTGAGGTGTCCAACTTCTGTAACCTGATCTCGGAGGATACCCAGCAGACAACGGAGTTTTTAGTATTTGAGGATAATTAGTGTCTCGTGCAGAAGATGAGCTTGTACTGAAAGTAAAATTTGATGCACCTCTACTTTCTGCAAAGGATCTTCTGTTTCCAAAGCACAAACCTAAATTAGAAAAATTAAGTGTCAATTCTTAAAAATTTTATGTTATGTAATTAATGATGTATTAAGGAGATCTGGTAGCACAGTGCCTAAGTCATCTGACTGCTAACCAGAAGGTTGGTGGTTCAAACCCACCAGCCACTCCATGGAAGCAAGACTGGGCAATCTACTTCCATAAAGATTTACCACCTCTGAAACCCAATGGGGATTACCATGAGTCAGAATCAACTCAGTGGTGGTGGGTTTGGTTTTTTGAATGAAGTATTAATCTCTAAAATTTATACCATGTTTACTTTCAATAAAACTTTATATTTAAAAAAATGTAGTAAATTATGAAAAATTTGATGACATTATTGATAAATAACTTTGTACTAAAATACAAATGAAACTTGCTCTTGAATGTGAAGTAGCCAAAGCAAATGGAAGAAATGATGATGTAAAAGGGCTGAACAGAAGATTTCAAAGGGCAACTCAAGAAGACAAAGTTTTATAACGAAACTTGCAAAGACTTGGAGTTAGAAAATCAAACAGGATAAATACAGTCAGCATTTCTCAAGCTGAAAGAATTGAAGAAAAAATTCAAGCCTTGAGTTGCAATAGTGAAGGACGCTATGGGCAAAATATCGGACGACATAAAATGCATCAAAAGAAGATGGAAAGAATATAGAGATTCACTATACCAAAAAGAATTGTTTGATGTTCAGCCATTTCAGGATGTAGCATATGCTCAAGAACTGATAGTGTTGAACACAGAAGTCCAAGATCCGCTGAAGGAATTAGCAAAAAGCAATGCTCCAGGAATTGATGGAATACCCAGTGAGATGTTTCAACAAGCAGATGCAATGCTGGAAGCCCTCACTCACTTTATCGAAATAACTGGAAGGTAACTACCTGGCTAACTGACTGGAAGAGATCTGTATTTGTGCCCATTCCAAAGAAAGATTATCCAATGGAATGAAAAAATTTCAAACAATATCATTAATATCACATGCAAGTATAATTTTGCTGAAGATAATTAAAAAAACAGTTGCAGCAGTACATCAACAGGAAACTGCCAGAAATTCAAGCCAGATTCAGAAGAGAATGTGGAAAGAGAGATATCATTGCTGATGTCATGTGGACCTAAGATGAAAGCAAAGAATACCAGAAAAATGTTTACCTGTGTTTCATTGGGAGCTCTGGTAGCGTAGTGCCGAAGGCACTTGACTGCTAACCAGAAGGCTGGAAGTTCAAACCCACTAGCCACTCCTTGAAAGGAAGATGGGGCAATCTACTTCCATAGTGATACTGCCTCGGAAACCCAAGGAGGGGTCGCTATGAGTCGGGTTTGACTCAATGGCACATAACAACAACAACAACAAATCACTATGGAAATAGATTGCCCAACCTGCCTTTCAAGGAGTAGCTGGTGGGTTTGAACCACCAGCCTTCTGGTTAGCAGTCAAATGCCCTAAGCACTACACCAACATGGCTCCTTCATAGACTGCTAGAAGAATGAAATAATCTGTCTTGGAGGAAGTACAGCCAGAATGCTTCTTAGAAGGAAGAATGCCAGACTTTGTCTACTTTGGTCATGTTGTCACAAGGGATCAGTCCCTGGAGAAGTTTATCATGCTAGGTAAAGTAGGAGGTCAGCAAAAAAAGAGAAGATCTTCAAAGAGATAGACTGACACAGTGGCTACAACAATGGGTTCAAGCATGGCAACAATTCGGAATGGTGCAGAACCAAGCAGTTGTTTGTTCTGTTATACATAGGGTCACTATGAGTCAAAATCAACACGACAGCACCTAACAACAACATTTTACCATTGAGTCACATCACTGTGTGAAGTAATGGTAATGATTTTACCACAGAGAGTGACAGAATATAAAATAAATTAGCTGAATGTGCCTTTAAGGATTTACATTTTACTACTACTAGGAGCCCTGGTAGTGTAGTGCCTAAGGCACTTGACTGCTAACCAGAAGGCTGGAGATTCAAACCCACCAGCCACTCCTGGGAAGGAAGATGGGGTAATCTACTTCCATAGTGATACTGCCTCGGAAACCCAAGGATGGGTCGCTATGAGTTGGGTCCGACTGGATGGCACATAACAACAACAACAAGTATATTATTCACCTGAATTACATGAAATGTTAAATTTTCATTCCACTCTAAAGGAGACTCTGGTTACTGAAGTTCAGCAGTCAAGAGGCTCACTATTCCTATCACTAATGAATAATTCTGTCATTTGTTATATTTTTTAGGGGTGCTGGAGAAGGGAGGGCATATAATGCTATTCTACATTTCTTAGAACTGAGCCATCCATCACCACAGCCTTGTAATAAAACCTACTTGAAGGATGAAACCTTTCAATCACCCCCAACTCTCAAATTCCCAGAGCACCCTGTTATCCTCCAACCAAGTCACAACTGACAATTTCCTGTGGTTACCACCAACCACCACTCGCTGACCTCCAGACGCAGCAGGTCGCTAACCGACAATGGAAAATTCACCACCCAAACATTCCTTGCCTGTCGCGGGCCGGGAGTTTGGCGGGTGTGGTGGGAGACTGCTGCTGCTACTCCTGTCGCCTGCAGCTCCAGAAGTGCCGGGAGGTGAGGACGCAGAGATGGCCTGGGCTGAAGGAAGGCTCTGAGGAGTCTCCTGGAGCCCGAAATTGTAGCGGGGACCCTGTGGCCGGCCCTCTACTGGAGAGGGGCAAGCCGCAGACGCGGAAGGCGAGGTTGAGGAGGACTCAGGCCTTAGCATCTTCCCAAACCTTCCCAGACACAAGTACGACTTTCTGAGATCCCACTCACACAGCGGCCAGGCAGAAACCACAGAAAAAGGCGGGAGATTGGCGCGCAGGCGCAGGGGCCCTGGCGCGCAGGCGCAGGGAAACCTACCTTTCCACATCAGCTCACCTTTCCAGCTCAAATTTAAAGCCCTATTCCTGGCACTACAGAATCCCATCACTTATCAACAAAATTTGTAGTAACTTTGAGGTGCCCACTCTCCTCCACCTATGTCAGCCTTGACATAATTTTTCAGTGCCTATTAATGACCACCCAGTTTGGTAGCCCCGTTTTTATCATAAACTCAAAACTAAAACTCACTGCCATGGAGTACATTCCCACTCATAGCGACCCCCATTGGGTTTCTAAGCTTGTAAATCTTTACAGAAGCAGACTCCCCCATCTTTTTTCCTGGCAGCAGGTGGGTTCAAAACACCGACCTTTTGGTTAAAAGCCAAATGCCATAACCACACCACCAGAGCTCTTTATTATTCTCATAGCACCCTATTTCTCTTACCCCAAGATAGTTTGTACTTTTTAACATATCACATAGTACAGTACAGTAGCTTCTTTTTAAACATACCTGTCCATGCCTGTGCATCAAATGCTTCTGAGAAAGTTATATACATATACATATATATACATTTCACCAGAGGTCCTTATTATTCTCATAACACTCTTACCCCGAGATGGTTTGTACTTTTTAACGTATCCCATAGTACAGTACAGTAGCTTCTTTATAAAGGTAACTGTCCATCCCTGTGCACCAAGTGCCTCTGAGAAAGTTAAAAATAT
>NW_006922443.1:669993-688027 GCF_000298275.1 Orycteropus afer afer
ATGTATATATATGTATATATGTATATATGTATATACACACACACACACACACACTCACATAATGCTTACAACTTGGTCCAATCCACCTAATTTTGGCCTTGAGCTTAAAGAAATACAAGAGTCATTATCCAAATACAGCTTAAATATCCACAAGACTGTGTATTACTATGGATTATGTATTACAGTGAATAAGGAAGACCAAAGAAAAGTCAATGCTTTTAAGTTGTGGCGTTGGTGAAGAATACTTAAAAGTATCACGGACTACCAGAACTAACAAATCTGTCCTGGAAGAAGTGCAGCGGGAATGCTCCTTGGAAGCGAGAATGGCCAGACTTCATCTCACCTACTCGGTCATGCTGTTAGAAAGGACCATGCATTCCCTGGATATCATGTTTGATAAAGTGGAGGGTCAGCAAAAAAGGGGAAGGCTCTCAATGAGATGGACTGACACAGTAGCTGCAATAATGGGCTCAAATATAGCAAAGATTGTGAAGCTTGTGCAGGACCAGGTAGTGACGGCATCCAACAAGTGACCTTACAGGGGTGGACTAACCAGTAAGCATTGTTTGTACAGGTTTACTAGTGTTTATTAATCATCTTGCTTATTGGTTTTTCTGTCCCTAACTTCTTTCTAGTGTGTGCATGGTTATATGGCAGGAACAAGAAAATTACTTTTTTCAATTTTAAGAGTAGTTACCAGTCTCTCAATTTCTAGTACTATCATCTCACACATAAAAGTATGAATTAGTTAAGAACAGACTACACAAAGTCAGGCTTTGCCAGATTGTAACTTTTGGGAAATTAAATTGTGTCCCAGGATAGCAGTATCAACCTTACGTTTTTGAGATTGAAGAAATAAAAGTACTGCAGATATTAGTGCTGTATGTATATTGACATTCATTTAAAAACTAACAGATTGGTGATAGTTGTATATCATGAATATTGTCACTTACGTGTAAAATCAACACAGCAAATCTTCTAATATACAGTAAAATCTGTGAGAGGTGGAACCTGATGGGACTACCTTGATTTCTGAGTCTTGCAAGATTTCTGCCTTTGACAGGGCTCAATCAGCATTTTTCTGTCACTATTGGTGGCTTTCACCAATTGGCTTTTTTTAATTGGGTGAAAGTTTACAAAGCAATTTTCCATTCAACAATTTATATATTTTGTTCTGTGACATTAGTTGCAATACCCTCAAGAGTTTCTTCCCACTTTCTCCCTGGGTTCCCCATTTCCATTTGTCCTCTTTCCCACCCCTTCTGCCTTTCTGGGATTTGCTTTGGGCAAAGCTGCCCTATTGGTCTCTTATGATTGTTCTGAGAAGTATGTTATTCACAGATGCTACAGTTCAGATAGGTGATCCCCAGGAAAGGGTTCAGTTCCAGATTTGAAGGGTGGTGAAGGGCTGCTCTCAGGAGTTTCACCAAGCTCCATTAGACCAGTTAAGTGTATTTTATTATCTTGAATTTTGTTCTACATTTTTCTCCCATTCTGTCTACCATCTTCTGTGGCCCCAATCAGAGCAGTGGGTGGTGGTTGTTATTTGCCACCAAGTCAGCCCGACTCCTAGCGACCCCTCCTTGGGTTTCCGAGGCAGTTATCACTACGGAAGTAGGATTGCCCAACCTTCCTTCCGAGGAGTGGCTGGTGGGTTTGAACCGCCAGCCTCCTGGTTAGCAGTCAAGTGCCTTAGGCACTGTGCTACCAGAGCTCCTAGTGGCGGCCAAAAACCATCTAGTTCTGATATCACAGTCCATTACCCCCTTGGACTAATTTTTTCCTAGTTTGATTTTCAGTTCTTGGCTCCAGCCAGGAACAGCCAAAAGCTGCATCTTAGATGGATGCTCACAAACTTTTAAGACCCGTCGTTATTCAACAGGTACTAGGGCTTGGCCTCAGACCTAAGGCAGTCACCTGCCACACACAATGCTGGGGAGCTCTGGTAGCATAGTGACTAAGGCATTTGACTGCTAATCAGAAGACAAAGGCTGGTGGTTCAAACCCATCAGCCACTCCTCTGAAGGAAGGCTGGGCAATCTACTTCCAAAGTAATACTGCCTCAGAAACCCAAGGAGGGCTCACTATGAGTCAGGTATGGCTTGATATCACATAGCAACAACAAAGATACCTTGTGTTTCAAGGAGGGGTGTCACAATGAGTCGGGATCAACTTGACAGCAGTAAGTTTGGGGTATTTTGGTTTGTACTTTGTGACCAATTCAGAGTAACCAGCACTGCATTCAAACCTTAAATCCCCAAAGTATAACAGCCATTTATTTATGTCGAACTTTTAACAATTCATTCCATGGTTTATTCATTGTTAATAGGTAACATGAACCAAACTTTATATAATGTATGAAGGGAGTACATGAAGAAGAATCAAATATCTTCAAAACAGCCTCAAGTTCTTAAAAGTTTGCTCTATTATAGAGACATGGACAAAAGCACAAGGTAGCTTAAGTCTAATCACTGATGAATAACATTAGCAGGAATAAAAAGTAAATAAATTATATTCATAATTAATTATACTTAAAACAGCAGCTATCAGAATATATCTAAAACTGAAGATAAAAGGTCTTTATTTTACAGTATATATAATTCCATCATTAACTCTTCACAATATACAAAATATTAACAAATTTCAAGCACTTATTTTTAAGTCTGACACACACTTCAAATACAGAAATGTTAAAACGGCCCAACTATACTAAGCAACTTTTCCATCAATGACTCTAGTTCACTAGTTCAAGCTGAACACTCATCCTCCGAAGCACTTCTTCAGGCATACAAAAAACAGGACTGACAGGTTTAATCTGTTCTTCTCCCAAAAGTGATAGTCCAGCAATTCCAAATAAAGTATGAAAAGGATCTACCTATTAAGAAAATAAATCCATTTATATGCAGTATTAGCAAATGAGAAGTTTCTTAGTTACCTCGACTATTTACTACCATTGTTGGCTACACATCTTTTTTCTGAAGCATGAATTCTTTTTTTATTGTGATTACACATCTTTTTTCTGAAGCATGAATTCTTTATTGTGATTTGGGTGAAAATCTACAGAGCAAATTCACTTTCCATACAGCAGTTCAAATACACTGTCTCATGACATTGACTACAATTTACTACAATGCTACAGCTCCCTCCCACTTCCTCCCCACAGTTACCCCTTTCCTGTGTCCATCCCTCCATGCACTCCTACCTCCTGAGCTATCTCCCTGTCCATAAACAGCCCTTCTTTCTCCCATGATTGTTCTCTCCAAGGAGTGTATCTACCTCAAGTAAATGTTTAAGTCATATGCCTGTCTTTTGTTTTTTAAGCCTGAATTTTATTTTAACCTTTCCTACTGAATTATAATTTCCCATCATGGTATTTATCACAGTACTGAAATGGCTCTATCAAAAATATTGGCCATTTTGTATGGGCAATATCTAGCAGTGAGTGCCTAGTCCATGGCTCTAGTTAAACTATGTGCTCTTCTGTATATACCATTCTATCACTATAGTCTCTTTTTTCACTCAATTAAAGTCACTGCCTATGTGACCAAGCCGACACCTCAATTTGATAACTTTTTAAGAATGCTTCCACAGCTGCTTCCTACAACTCATAATTTCTTATCAATATAAATGTTTTAAAACTTCCAAAACAAAAATATTTAACTGTGGTGTTAAATATAGGACCTAAACTCACTAAAGGAGCTCTGGTAGCACAGTGCCTAATCCATATGATTGCTATCCAGAAGGCTGGTGGTTCAAACCCACCAACCACCCCATGGAAGCCAGACTGGGCAGTCTACTTCCATAAAGACTTACCGCCTCAGAAACCCAATGGGGTCACTATGAGTCAGAATTGACTTGACAGCAGAAAGTTTGGGTTTTTGGTTTTAAACTCACTGTATTTCGGCAGTAACTGGTAAGAAATTTCAGTTAAGGTTCATATATCAAAAGAAACAACTAATAAATTAAGATGTATGTCCTGCTTTTGAAATGATGTATTGAGTCATTTTCAAAGGAACACCTACAATACAGTCCATGTCTAAGTCTGGAAATGCCTGGAACCATAAAGGCAAAGCAAGCTAAGCACACAGAACAAAACCAAAAAGCAAACCACTGGTGTACATGAATTACCTTGATACTTACCATATCTCCTGGCCTGTCTGCAAATCCCCCCGTTTCTTCATCTTGACATGCTAAAATGAAACTCCGTAGTTTCTCTCTGTCAATCCAATGAAGCCTTCCAATTATTTTTAGGGAAGCCAACACCCACCATGAATAGCATACATCTGGTAACTTAAGAAAAAAAAATGACAAAGCGTTATCCCCATTTTATTCTCTAACCATTTATTATTATTTCCCAATAGTTGTACCAATCCATAAGTACTCATGCTAACTGTTTGTATTACTAAATATTCAACAAGGATACATCTAGCTTTTTATATTATCTAGTGACATAAAAACCATATAAAATTTAAATTTGTTTCCAACTTTATAGAACAGTCATGCCCACTTATTTTCAGATTTTTTATGCATCCTTTTGTTACGCAGTTGTATGGATCACAGAGCTGAAAATATTTCCTGCCTGGTTCTTTACAGAGAAATGTATGAGAGACTTAAAATTATCAAAAACTGGCTGGGTTTCCCTACAAACAACTAACTAAATATTTTGAATAAAAACAACAAAAAAGTAATGCCTGAATATAAATCTTTTAAACTAAGGGTGTTTGGTATTTTACATTCTCCTGTAGCTAACCCTGTAGTCCTAATGTCTATTTTAGAATATAAGACAAAAAAAGTGAGAAGGTATTATGTATACCTTTTCAAGTGTCTTTAAAATGAAAATCTAATTAAAATTTTAACCCCTGGTGCTCTCTACTTTTGTAAAGACCATCCTTTTTATGATCTACCACTGAAAAATAGTAAGGGATGAAGATAGGTTCATCATTCAATTACAAGTGCAATATTTAAACATGCAGGGCAAAAAATGGTATACGCTCAAGATTATAAAGCTAGAAGAATATAGCTTATCTTACTAAAACAATACCTTCTCTGGCCTTCCATTGAGTCCACCTGATGGTAACTGCCGTTCACAAAGCCACCAACCGAGTAAATCAGAATTTACTTGATGCAACTGATTAGTAATAGCAAGGAATCCTGTGCAACAATAGATCTAAAATTACAGACATAAAGTATACGTGTATAAAAACTATTTTAATTTTTCCAGAGTAAAATACGATTACTAACATTTTAGCTTTGTGATCTATCAACTAAAACACTTAACTACTTCAACATGTGTAAGCATATTGTTGCTAGGTTCCAATTCTGCATCGAAAAACTACCAAAGTATCTCACATTATCAGTATTATTTTTTTAACTCCGGCACACCAGCAAATAGTTGCCTATTTAATCTGGGGTAGGAAAAATGTTTCAATCTGCAAAGCCAGTCAAATATTAATGGGAAATGAAATGATACCTTTAGTGTCTACAACAGTTATTTCTCATTTGCCTGATCAGAGGGTTTCACAAAAGGGGAAGGTATATAAGACAACCATGGCACCTAACATAACATTGTAGAACAAATGTCCTCCTTAATCAGCAATTAAGCAATTCTTATGTAACATCTCACATTACCTACTTAATTACATTAAATTCAATTAACTTAACTTCATACATATCGAAGACAGGAGCTCTGGTGATGCCCTGTTAAGGCACTAGGTTGCTAACTAAAAGGTAAGCTGTTCAAATCCACCAGGTGCTCTGCAGGAGAAAACAATGCAGCCTGCTTCCATAAAGATTTACAGCCTTCGAAAGCCTATAGGGGTTGTTGTGAGTCAGAATCGACTTGATGGCCAAAACAAAAAAAAAACCCAAACTCATGGCCATGGAGTCTTATGCAACTCATAGCAGCCACTCCTAAGGTCTCTGAGGCAAAATCGCTACAGAAGTAGATTGCTCAATGTGAAAGACACTGAAACTAGGGAAGTTTACTACACTGGTTTGTTTCAAAATTGACCCAAATTTTAATTTGCATTAACAAATTACCTGCCCAGCATGAGATTCAGAACCTGGTCTGCAACCAAATCCACCATCAAAGTTCATACATGACAAAACAAATTCAATTGCCTTTTCCACATTAATAGCATCCAATTTCCCCTACAAACAGAAAAATATGGCTATTAAATTCCAGAGTATTCACCTGTGTATAAACACTCCAGCACAACACTGAAAACTTACCAACAGGGCCAGTGTTGCCACAGCACAGAAAGAAAATCTTGTATCAATTTCTCCTAAAAGGACCAAACCAAAGTAAATTATTGTATTTAGTTACACTTAACTAAA
The DNA here is from genome assembly GCF_000298275.1 of Orycteropus afer afer. Taxonomy (NCBI): domain Eukaryota; kingdom Metazoa; phylum Chordata; class Mammalia; order Tubulidentata; family Orycteropodidae; genus Orycteropus; species Orycteropus afer. The sequence goes on from NW_006922443.1 coordinate 676,330, forward strand.
ACTTCATTTTAGTTAAGATTTGGTTATTTTTCCAGGTCTCAGAATAATTCTAGAGCTAAAATAGTAATAATCAACTTTAGGTTCAGAATACATGCCAACTCATCACTGACCCAAAAAAGTAGCAGAGGTTTTTGATTATAATACACAATGCAACTTAAAAAAAAAAAAAAAAAAACATTAAAATCTGACAACTACCAATGATTATGTTAAATTTCTCCAAGAGTTTTACATTACAGAGTGAGGAGGAAAGTTTAAAATGACTTTACTTCTAAGAACTAGAAAATGCTTGGTGACATAACAAGAAATGAGCTTGAGTTGCTTATACACTGCACAGTAAGTTAATTATATAACAGAGACAAACAAAAGCACTAGTGAAGTTTTAATGTCATTAAACTTACCCTATCTTATAAAAGTAGATTTTCACATCCCATGAAGCAGCTGGTCTCTCCGGCCTGCACTACGTACAACCCTAAAGCAGAGATTATCTACATTTACCAAGTAAAACTGTCCTCCCTCCCTCCACTCAAATATTCAGTAAGTTTGCAAAGTTTTTCAAATTATTGTTTCTTTTCACTTAAAAAAAAAACTTTACAAAGCTACCAAATATTATCAGAAAAAGCCTTCACCTACCTTATCTTTTAGACTGGCCCTCTCTGTTCGAATACTCCTGCAGATAAAACTACCACAGTGCATGCTGGAACTTCCAGCAGGCCAGTTAAGTCCCGTTAGACCAGCTGCTTAGTGGGACCTGAAAAGATGAAAAACTTAAAAAATAAATTTCAGTGTCCAATGATACATTTAGACACAGAATCTTTGTACTATAATCTCCTTATAAATTATTAGCAAAGCTTCAAATCCATCGCATTTTTAAAAATAATCATTTGCCAAGAACCAAATTAGCATTTAATCTCAAAGACTTTTTTGCAGCAAAGCTTATTCCTAGAATAGACACAATATGATACTAATTATTAGTATTTTAGGTATCAGACTATATTTTTGACATTACCCCAAACGTCTCCAGCAAAAGAACCATCTTCTTTCTGTAGACTTTGAACATATTCCACAATTTTATTTACATCAATAATGTTAATACTATCGTATAGAGTAAGAATCTGCAATAGAAACAATCCATATTAAGTGTATTTATCTCTTCAAAATTGCTTTTATTTGTTCTAATGCTGTTTTTGCTCAACTTAAGTTGCCAAACAAGCTTATCTTTTGTCTATCAATGTAAACTTCTCAAATATGCAGAATACTCTCTACCCACTGAACCCAATGCCACTGAATCAATTCCTACTGTTAGCAACCCTACACAATTGAGTACAACTACCCCCCAGAGTTTTCATAGCTGTAAATCTTTATGGAAGCAGACTGCCATGTCTTTCTCCTACAGAGCAACTGAAGGTTTCAAAAGGCCTACTTTTTGATTATCAGCCAAATACCTTAACCACTACACCAGATCCAGTAATAAAATTATACATCATTTAAAAAAAAAAAAAAAAAAACCCAATCGTTAAGACTCAATTTCTTTTCTACATCTAAATTTTAACTTGGCATTCTAGACTACTGCCATATATACTAAATATGTACAAGTGGACTTTAAGTCCAAATGTTCATAGATTTTCACTAATATCAAACATGAAACATATAAATCCACTTGGTAGTTCTTGAATATCATCATCCAAGGTCTCAGCGTAATTCTAGAGCTTGCTGATACACATCAACTTTGTATTCAGCTAATACATGCCATCACATCATTGACCTTGTAAATTACAGATAACATCTGCAAAGATTGACATGATTTTTGTAACCTTTATACCTAGTTTCAATTTCCCACTGTCAGGTTAGAATATACTACACAAAGACTGATTTCAATTATTTACCTGGACAGCACTAAGAGTGTACAAAAGATGAGGATCATGTCCAATACTGGCACTTATTCCACCAGATTCATGTTGACATGACTTAATAAACGTCAGTATTTCTTCTCTATTCATGCGGTGAAGTTGTCCCATGAGATCCATTACTGTCAGGCCCCAATAGATGCCACTCATTCTCAAATACTCAGACATACAGTATTCCTGAAACATACAATTATTTTACTGAAATAATGATGTATTGTTAAAACTCATTTGCATTTCCCACTCACTGGCATCTAGCAGATTCTGACTCATAGTGACCCTATAGGACAGACTAGAACTGCCAGACTTTGGGTTAGCAACCCAATGATTTAGCCATAGTGCCACCAGAGCTGTTTTCCCATGTTCGGTACTTCAAAAATTGATTAGTAAGAGAGACTCAACATACAAAGGCTAACTAGCAGACTGTTCTGCCTTCACCTGCTAAGGTATTATTTATGTTTGTGGCTCTGAAATTCTGATCACTTTCAAACATGGTCTATTAATCAAAAAAAAAAAAAAAGTATTATCTGAGAAACATATGATTAAATTTATCTGTGGCTGGCAATATCCGAGAGTTGTAGTCTCTCCCCAGAACCAACTAAAGGTGAATTGTCAGTTTAATTCTGTTGGTGAAGAAAATGTACATAAATTATCTGGACTCTATCCTCAGAAGGAAGGTTGGGCAATCTACTTCCCTAGTGATACTGCCTCAGAAACCCAAGGAAGAGTCACTATGGGGCAAGTCCAACTCAAATAACAGCAAGTAACAGCAACATATATCTATTAATAAATTACATACTCACCTTCTGGAAACCAAATTGACTAAATCGTGCAAGAAAAGTGATTAAAGCCAACGTGAAACAGTGAATAAGGACACATGAAAATTTCTATTAAAGCATCCAGAAATTTTTGCTGCAATCATCAATGCATCTCATTTTAGAAGTCTCAATCAGGCTGCTTTCTTACTAGTTTGCTGACAACCAAATATCAGGGTTTAAAGTGGGGGGAAAGGTGGATGGGAGTATATGATAGGAGAATGTCAAGCCCTACCTCTATAAACTGCTACTAAAGAATATTAATTGCCAAGTTTGGAATTCACCAGTACTTGATGTTCCCAAAGGAGCTCTGGTAGCATAGTGCCTAAGGCACTTGACTGCTAAGCAGAAGGCTGGCGGTTCATATCCACCAGCCACTCCTCAGAAGGAAGGTTGGGCAATCCTACTTCCATAGTGATACTGCCTCGGAAACCCAAGGAGGAGTCGCTATGAGTCATGGCCGACTGGAGGGCATGAAACAACAGATGTTCCCAAAGATGGTAGGAAGTTAACTGTGTAGCAAAGGGTCAGGAAAGATTATTTTGTCTTTAAGGTTGTCATAGACAAAATTCTCCATTTAATATTTCATGGTAAAACTTTTCGAAGGTCTCAGTGTAATTCTAGAGCCAAGTGCTATTCCACATCAGCTGTAGATTCAGATAATACATGCCAACACATCATTGACCTTGAAAGAATCACCATCACTACAAAAGCCAGCAACCTATTCAATGCCTCAAAAACCCCTACAAATCTGGACAGAAGAGAAATTTTATCTGCCAAGATACTGGTAAGAACTAAGACTGATTTTCATGCATAAGGATACGGAGCCCGACCCTTAGACATCCAAGGTGCATGGACTGCACTTTGTAGCCAAGGATACATCTGTCCTGCGCATACAGGAGGTAAACGTTATTTTTCAAATAAATTTTTCTAAGTAAAATGATACATACATAATCATCTTTCTTTGAACCATAGGACGCAATATAATCTGCATGTTTCTCCAGCAACAGGGTATCTGGAGCATCTGATTTGATAACAACATCCTTCTGTGGTGTGCCCTTTCAAAACACAAAAGAACAATCATTTCATAAATTTTATTAATGTTCTGCTAATCTACATACATCTAAAATTTCTACTGATATCACCATCTCATGGAAGACTTTAATGGAAAAATTAGAAGTATTATGGCAATAAAGAACTCTCAGTACTAGAGCTGCATTTTAGTTAGTATTTAGTGATTTTTCAGGTCTCAGAGTAATTCTAGAGCTAAAGTACCAATAATCAACTTTCGATTCAGAATACATGCCAACTCATCATCGACCCAAAACAATGACTAAACTGCATCTGTGTTGTTCATTATCTCTCACTTTAACAATGACAGTAAATTATCATAGAATCTCAGAGCTCACCAATTCTAGACAGTGTAGTTTGTCTGCAGCAGTCAAGCAATAAGTTTTTTTTTTTTTTTTTTCTAACTCTAGTACGTAATCTGCAGTTAGGTTCCCTTCAGAGGTCAATCCTAAAAACGGTTCCAAGCACCTTCTCTGCACCCCAAAAATCTATCCTCTTCAGCCCAACCTTCTCTGTATTTAAAAAGCCCCTATATATTGCAGATGCTGCTCTACTAGTTTGCATTTCTCGTCTGGCTCTTGCTGACTGAGACTGCATGAAAATTACTAAAAAGAGTAAGTTGCAACTTTCCTTTGGACCCCATTTAAAAATATTAGCTACATCTTGACAGAAATAACAAATGATTTTAAGGAATATTTATTAACCTTTAACGGTGATCAAAAATCTGGCTGCTTAACCCTGAAGGGCCCGCCCTACGAGGAAAAAGCTTGTATGAAATGTGGAACAGTAACTCTACCCGCGAGGTCTGCAGAAAACGCTGAGTAATGGCCTACCAAACGAATTCTCAAGGTACCTGCCAAGGCCTATGATCCAACCCAACCATTCTTTAATATTTACTAAACAACCCTAATGTATATGAGCTGCCCAATATTCCCCTACACGGCCTCATCAAAAGCGCAGCACACTAAAGGATCAAACACAATTCTGCACTCACCATGTCCAACACTGAAAAGAGAGAATGGGCAATTTCGGAGCGGATTTAATAGCCCCGCGCCTGCGCAGAACTTCACCTCAGGCCCCCTCTAAGCCCCGGTATAGTTGACTACACTCCCGCCTGAAGGACGGATCAGTTTCGTAGCCGCCGCAAGCCCCTATTCATAGGTGTCCTCTTTGCCTGCGCCCAAATCTGTAACACCCATTTTCTCCTTGGCACTTTCACGTGTTACAGTCACTTTCAGTTTTTGTAAAATTGCTTTAAATAATATTTAAACAACTCCATTGCTTTTAAGAAATTACATAGGAGATTTGAAACGGCCAGTAATTAGTATACTCACTGCCTTGGAACAACAAAAACAACTCGCTGCCATCAGTAGGTCCCAACTCATAGCGACCCCTCCTTGGGTTTCCCAAGCAGTATCTCTAAGGAAGTAGCTTGACCAAGTCTTCCTTCAGAGGAGTGGCTAGTGGGTTTGAACCGCCAGCCTTCTGGTTAGCAGTCAAATGGCTTACACACTATGCCATCAGAGCTCCTGTAATTAATATATTAGTGGGGTTGGGCAACAGTTTTTGAATTATCTTAAGAAAGATTTTACTTGTGTGTGAAATTAATGGTTTTGTTAGATGATTTCCATATTCTGTGGTATCACCTCCCTTTGGAATAAATACAAATACGGATCTCTTCCAGTCAGTTGGCCAGGTGGCTATCTTCAAATTAACTTGACATATACAGAATTAAGTGCCTCCAGCCCAAAATCTGTTGAAACATCTCAATAGGTATTCACTGGATTCCTGGAGCTTTGTTTTTCGCCAATTCCTTCAGTGCAGTTTCGGCTTCTTCCTTCAATACCATTGGTTCTTGATCGTATGCCACCTCCTGAAATGGATTAATACCAACCAATTCTTTCTGGTATGGTAACTGTGTATTCCTTCTATCTTCTTTTGATGGTTCCTGCATCATTCACTATTTTGCACATGTTGTTGTTACGTGCTGTTGAGCCGTCTCCAACTTATAGCAACCCCTCCTTGGGTTTCCGAAGCTGTATCACTATGGAAGTAGATTGCCAAATCTTTTTGCAGCTGGTGGCTTGAATTTTTTGTTCAGTTCCTTCAGCCTGAGAAACGCCAAATGTGTTCTTCCCTTTTGGTTTTCTAACCATGTCTTTGCACATTTAATCATAATCATTGACTTTGTCTTCTTGAGCTGCTCTTTGAAATCTGTTCAGCTCTTTTGTCATTTCTTCCATTTGCTTTAGCTACTCTCCATTCAAGGAGCTCTGGTAGCATAGTGGCTCAGGCACTTGACTGCTAACCAGAAGACTGGCGGTTCAAACCCACCAGCCACTCCTTGGAAGGAGGATGGGGCAATCTACTTCTGTAGTGATACTGCCTCGGAAACCCAAGGAGGGGTCGCTATGAGTCGGGGCCGACTCGACAGCACACAACAACAACTCTCCATTCAAGAGCAGTGTCCGAGTCTCTTCTGACATCCATTTTGGTTTTGTCTTCCTTTTCTGTCTTTTTAATGACCTTTTGCTTTCTTCCTGTATGATGTTCTTGATGTCATTTCACAATTTGTCGGGTTTTCGGTCATTGCTGTTCAGTGCATCAAAGGTTTAGATGATCTCTAAACCTAACAACAACAACAGAAGTGTTTGACAGGTAGTAAGTGTTCAATTAGTATGTTTTGAATAAATGCTCATTTCACATTTCCTTCCTTTTGATTCTGTTCGTTGTAGATCCAGTCCTCTACCGCTCCTCCCATCCACTTTCTCAGGAAGTTCTAATACTTGAAACATTTGTAAATTACTTTCTAAAAAGCATCACCCATATACCTGGATTTGTTTGTCCTGTTTTATGAGCTTTCCTCAGAATTCAGATTTGCTAACTGTAAGGCAGCTACATTTATTTTCATTTGTCTGTTCCTTAAGCCTCACACTCAGGCATTTTGAAACACTCATAAGAAAACAATCTGAGAAGCTGGACTATATGAAGAAGAACGTCACATCATATTGGAGGAAAACTCATCAACAATCTGCGATATGCTGATGACACAACGTTGCTTGCTAAAAGTGAGGATGACTTAAAACACTTACTGATGAAGATTGGAGACTATGGTCTGCAATATGGATTACATCTCAATATAAAGAAAATAAAAATCCTCACAATGGGAACAATAATCAGCATCACAATAAATGGAGAAAAGATTGAAGTGTCAAAGACTTCATATTACTTGGTTCTACAATCAACACCAATGGAAGCAGCCGTCAAGACATCAGACGATGTATTGCATTGGGCAAATCTGCTGCAAAAGACCTCTTCAGGTGCTAAAGAGCAAAGATATCTCCTTGAAGACTAAGGTGCGCCTGACACAAGCCATGGTATTTTCAGTCACCTTGTATGCATGTGAGAGCTGGACAATGAATAAGGAAGACTGCAGAAGAGTTGATGCTTTTGAGTTGTGGTGTTGGTGAAGAGTGCTGAAAGTACCATGAACTGCAAAAGAACTAATAGATCTGTCCTGGAAGAAATGCAGCCGGAATGCTCCTTGAAAGTGAGAATGGCAAGACTTTGTCTCACCTGCTTTAATCATCTTGTAAGAAGGGACCATACCCTGGAGAAGGATATCATGCTGGGAAAAGTGGAGAGTCAATGAAGAAGGGGAAGGCCCTCAACAAGATGGATTGATACAGTGGCTGCAATGATGGGCTCAGGGATCATGGAGCTGGCTCAGGACTGGGCAGTGTTTCATTCAGGTGTCCATAGGGTCACTATGAGTCAGGGATGACACTGGGGAACCTAAAGAAATAACAACATAAGAAAACATTGGCATCCCACCCTGTAGAGAGAAAAAAAAGGAAGAACAGTTAACTACTACTATTCAAATTTAGGAGCTCTGGTAGCATAGTGCCTAAGGCACTTGACTGCTAACCAGAAGGCTGGCGGTTCAAACCCACCAGCCACTCCTCAGAAGGAAGGTTGGGCAATCCTACTTCCGTAGTGATACTGTCTCGGAAACCCAAGGAGGGGTCGCTATGAGTCAGGCCGACTTGACGGCACATAACAACAAAATAACAAGTCATGAGACAAAGTATATGTGAGCTGCTGTATGGAAAGTGAATTTGCTCTGTAAACTTTCACCCAAATCACAATTAAAAAAAAAAAAAAAAAAAAGTCTTACATGAAGAAAGCAAAAGTCATTAAAAAGACAGGAAAGAAAGAAAAGATCAAAATGGATGTCAGAAGATTCAGAAATTTGCACTTGAATGTAGAGTAGTTAAAGCAAATGGAAGAAATGATGAAGTAGAACTGAACAGAGATTTAAAAGGCCAATTTGAGAAGACAAAGTAAAGCATTTCCTCCAGGCTATCCCAAGTGTCATTTCTGCTTTGGCTTTGTTCTCTTGCAATGGAGATAATCTGCCCATGGTTCCCCCATGATGGGGATCTACCCAATTTTCTGATAACTATCTTGTCTTGAAAGGTCTACACCTAGTTTGGGAGGGGTCCTTGGTTCCCTATTGCTACATGACCTCAGAGACTGGAGGACCAAGAAGCCTGACCTTGTCCAGCCCATCCTATCTTTTGACTCAATATCAAAGACAAGAATAGACATCCTAGTTCATTTATGTTAGATCATCCTAGTTCATTCACATTTCTAAGACAAAAGATAACTGAGTCATTTCCCTTTCACTCTTCCCTTGATAAGAAGATCTGGTGGTGCAATGCCTAAGACATTTGACTGCTAACCCAGAAGGCTGATGGATCAAACCCACCAGCTGCTCTGCATAAGGAAGATGGGGCAATCTACTTCTGTAAAGATTTACCACCTTAGAAACCCAAGGGGGTTGCTGTGAGTCAGAATAAACTCAATAGCAGTGAGTTGGATTTTTTTCATATTCTCTTGGTAAGTAGTTTTCTTTTTTTTCTTCTTGATCAAGAGTAGGGAAAAAAGCTCTTTAGCCTTTTTTTTTTCCTAGGCTTCTCCTATGCTCTGGAACTACTAGTTTCACTTTAAGACAAAATTGCCTCTTTTCCTTAAATAAAATACATTCTATAACATCTAACAAGTTATATTGAAAGATTTTGCTTTCAAGTGTGCTAGAGGATAAAAAGACCCAAATTCAAAGATGTTCTATAGAGACAGAACAAAGAATCATCTGAGATGAGAAAAACTGAAGCTGAGTGGAATCAAAGCTCAGCCTGCATCCCTGGTTGAAGGCAGACAAGTAAATATGATAACTCAGTTCCTTAAGAACTGAATAGAATGAAAGCTCAACTATCGCCCCCTACCCTGGTTAAGACAGATAATAAGTAAACATGATAACTCAGTTCATTAAGAACTGAATGGAATGAAAGGTAAATTCACACATCCTCTCCATTGCTATCCCTCTAGAAACAGGTGATAAGTATGTTAATGTGTTTCAGGAGACAACTTGAAAATTAACTTTGGCCTGCAGAAATGAGCAGTGAGACAAACAGGAACAAAGTTGCTGGAAACTGACATTCTCCCCTCTGTCCAAGCCCCAATCAGGTAATGACAGGAAGTTGATGTGACTCATACGGTGTGCAAGCACACTACATTAAAAATTGAATGTCCCTTTAAACCAAGGTGAAGAAAGCTTCAGCCAATCCTCAGTTAATTCACACCCAAATTCCTGAAGTTTTTATCAATATGTGTAACCCCTCTCTCCTGAAGCTTACAAAACTGTATCCCAACCTCCATTTGGGGAGTCAGATTTGGGTACTGGCCCTTGTCTCCTCGCATTGCCACTTTGCAATAGATAATTTTCTCTCTTCTTAATCACTTGGTGTGTAAACTATTTTGACCTGGTTGCACACCAGTCAGGAAACCACATTTGGTCTGACTTCAAAACTATCTGCATGTACACAGTACAGATAGGCAAATCGAGTCCACTGAGTCATGGCCGTGGGGCTAATTACATATGATCGAAAATAAGGGAAATCATCACTGAATCATGATTGGTAGCAAATCAGTTCATCACTGTTGCAGGCAGGACTGCAGAAGTGGGGAAAGAATTGGGCTACATACATAATTGAAAATTAAAAATGATTACATGATTACATTCTGTGCCTTGATTATCTGGCTATGTTGCTCTTATTGTTAGTTGCCACTGAATTGACTCCGACTCATACTGACCTTATGTATAATAGATTGGAATACTGGCTACATTGTGGTCCAGAAAGGTAGTTGTTAGGTAACACTGAGTCTGTTCTGCTCATAGCAACCACATGCACAACAGAACAAAACCTGGCTACCTGGTGGTCCAGATATGACTCATGACCATGCAACTTGAGTCATAGCCACCAGATGGCTATAAGACAATATCAGGACCCCACCCTCTGGTGGGGAACTCTGGTGACCTTGTGCCTAAGGCATTTGACTGCTAACCAGAAGGCTGGCAGTTCAAACCGACTAGCCACCCACTCCTCGGAAGGAAGGTTGAGCAATCTACTTCCTTAGAGATACTGCCTTGGAAATTCAAGGAGAGGTCGTTATGAGTTGGATCCGACTCAGTGGCAGTGAGTTTGGTTTTTGGTTTGGTACCCTCTGGTAGTGTAGTGCCTAAGGCATTTGAATGCTAACCAGAAGGCTGGCAGTTCAAACCCACAAGTCACTCCTCGGAAGGAAGATTGGGCAATCTATGTCCATAGAGATACTACCTCAGAAACCCAAGGAAGGGTGGCTGTGAGTCAGGATCAACTTGATAGATGAAAGTTTGGTTTTTTTCTTTGAAGACACACCCAGGCAAGTTCTCTAGTTCTTTGTGTAACCATGATATATTTAGTTTATATATGTATATATATGTGTGTGTGTGTGTGTGTGTGTGTGTATACATATATGTGTTAGACTGGGTTGTCTAGAGAAACAAAAACCCATAAAGCTTATATATATATGTATATATATAGAGAAATTTATCTTAGGAAAATGGCTCACACACTTATAGAAGCTGGCAAGTCAAAAGTTCCTGGATCAAACGTCAAGCTGGAGGCTTTTCCTGGCTCTTGCAACTGCAGGGGCTGAGGAGCTCATGGCTGGCAGGCAGTACACCTGCTGTTGACTCCAACAAATGACGAATCCAAGATCTCCAGGCTGAATGGTGGACTGTTCATTCATGGACAGTTGTAGGCTGCACAACAGAATCCCAATCCACAGAAAAGTATCTCTCTTCCCAGGATGTCCTTGAATATACTGGAAGCAGACCACACCCCTAGGAAAACTCCCTTTCAACAGATTGGCCACTCAGAATATAGTCATCTGATCCCATCATGGAAACAACCACACCACAACAGCTCAAACCACACAGAATTATGGTCCAGCCAAGTTGACACACAACTCCAAATATCACAGTCCACCCCTGGTCAACTTGGCAGTTGTACACATCTTCTTAACCATATATAATCTCTAAATAAGGATAATTATAAAGTCATATTTGTGCCTAACATGATATGCTAACACACATACTACCAAAATGCATTAACCATATTTACATGTCACAGTTCTTAACAGAAGGAAACAAAAATATTTGATGCACAAATACAATGAAGAAATATAACAATCACGGTCCTCATTTCTGCAACTGGTCACGTGGTTGTAGTTGATATTTAGACCTACCTTATTCTACCACCCATTCTGTATTCCCTTTGCCCTCAGCAAGCAACTCAGCTGGTCGTGGTTCCTTGTCTGGTGGGGCAACACAAATCTTCATTCCGAAGGGTCTGGGCCATTAGTAATCATATCATAATTGCATTGCTGTAATTTTCCAGACTTTATTCACAAGGCATGATAGTACTAAGAGACGTCCTAAAGAATCTCCTGTATTCCAGACATATTCTTCTTTACCTTCATTATGTAAAGCCAATCCAATTTCCCCTTGGTAATCAGGATCTATCA
>NW_006922443.1:689057-690160 GCF_000298275.1 Orycteropus afer afer
CATACCTCTTCCCCATACATCCTTATCACCAATCATCCAATCATGCTCCTTCCAAGTCCCAGACCATCCAGCTAAGCCATTAGCCACAGCCCATGAATTCATATATAATCACACATCTGGCCATTTCTTATTTCATGCAAAGTGAACAGTCATATGCATGGCTCGAAGTTCTGCCCATTGGGAGGATTTCCCTTCACCACTATCCTTTAAGGAAGTCCCAGAAAGGGGCCGCAGTGCTGCTGCTGTCCACTTTCGAGTGGTGCCTGCATGTCGTGCAGAACCATCTGTAAACCAGGCACGAGTTTTCTCTTCCTCAGTCAACTGATCATAAGGAACTCCCCATGAGGCCATAGGTGCAGAGTGGGACAGGGAAGGTAATGTGACTTGAGTGGAGACCATAGGCATTTGGGCCACTTCCTCATGCAACTTACTTGTGCCTTTAGGTCCTGCTCAAGCCCGATCTCTGATATACCACTTCCATTTAATGATAGAGGGCTTCTGTGCACGTCCAACTTTATGACTCTGTGGGTCAGACAACACCCAGTTCATCATGGGCAGCTCAGGCATTGCGGTGACTTGGTGGCCCATGGTTAGGCGTCCAGTCTCTACCAAAGCCCAGTAACAAGCCAAAAGCTGTTTCTCAAAAGGAGAGTAGTTATCTGCAGAGGATGGCAAGGCTTTTATCCAAAACCCCAAGGGTCTGCATTGTGATTCACCAATTGGGACCTGCCAAAGGCTGCAAACAGCATCTCTATCTACTACAGACACTTTAAGCATCATTGGATCAGCTGGATCATATGGCCCAAGTGGCAGAGCAGTCTGCACAGAAGTCTGAACCTGTTGCAGAGCCTTCAGTTGTTCTGGGCCCTACTCAAAACTAGCAGCTTTCTGTGTCACTTGATACACTGGCCACAGCAACACACCCAAATGAGGGATATGTTGCCTCAAAATCCAAAGTGGCCCACCAGACGTTGTACATCCTTTTTAGTTTTGGGGGAAGCCAGATACAATAACTTATCCTTTGCTTTAGTAGGAATATCTTGACATGCCCCACACCACTGGAACCCTAGAAATTTCACTGAGGTGGAAGATGCCTGAATTTT
>NW_006922443.1:693856-700486 GCF_000298275.1 Orycteropus afer afer
CACACACACACATATATACACACACATATATATAGTAATTTGTGTGAGAGTTTACAGAGCAAATTCATTTTTCCATAAAGTTCATACAGATTTTGCTTCATGACATTGATTGCAATCCCCATAAAGTAACAGCTCTCTTCCCACTTCCTCCCTGTAGCTATCTTTTCCCTGTGTCTTTCTTTCCTATGCATTCCTGCCCTCTGAGCTATCTCCCTGTGCAAATTCTACCCTTTTGATCTCCCATGATTGATTTCTTGTTCTAAGGAGCATACCTACCTGGTGTAAATGTTCACTTTATATGTATCTCTACTGTTTGGCTGGAAGCCATGGGAGTAAGTTCAATTCCAGCCCTGAAGTGTGACTAGGGGCCATTGTCTTGGGGGTTTCACAAGGTTCTGTCAGACCAGTAAGCTTGGTCGTTTTTGTTTGTTTGTTAAACGACTTTGAGTTTTGTTCCACAATTTTCTCTCACTCTATCTAGGATCTCCTGCTTTGACCCCTTTCTGAGTGATTGAGAATGATAGCAAGGCACCACCTAGTTCTTCTGGTCTCATGGTCATGTAGGCTGAGGTTCACAGGGTCCACTAGTCCCTTAGACTAATTGTTTCCATGTGTCTTTGGCTTTCTTCATTCTTCTTTACAAGGAGAGACCAATTGTTGCATCTAGATGGTCTCTTGCAAGCTTCTAAGACCCTAGTTGCTACTTACCAAAATAGGATGTTGTCTTTGGCTAGGTTCTCTAGAGAAGCAAAACCAGTAAAACTTAGAGACAGAGAAATTTATCTCTATTTATTCATGTATTTATTTTCAGTTTCCAAGTCATTTTATCCAGAATTTTGTGTTTGTTTCCTGAATCAATAAATACTATACAAAACAGTGTAAAAATTGCTGCCATTTTCTCTCCCCTGCTCCCCTCACCTATACCCTAGGCCACATCACTCAAGAGTTCTCCCTCCCGATTTGGTCCAGCAAATATTGCTGAATGACATTATTGCCCCCTAATCATTTTCAGAGGAATTTGGCTGGAGTGGGGAGAGTTCTGGAGGTGACTACGTTAGGGAAATGAATTAGTGTTTTTTGAGAGACAGTGCCTATGGCAAGAACCTACCCCAAAGAAAAGGGTGTCTAAAATGTCCACAGTTCCTTCTTTTGCCTCAAAAAGTGACATTTATTCAAAGGAGGAAAAAATGACAAGATGTCCATCCCTTGGCTCCCTTCCCTCCCCACTTCTGCTGCTGATCCTCAGCCCCCCTGGGACTGAACCCTGACGAGGGCTAGGTAATAGGATAGCCCTTCTCAGATGAGATCAGCAACATTGAGGGGCATCTCCTCAATGGGGGTGTTGTAGAAGGTCTCAGAATTTCAAAGAGTCCTCTTATCTTCCTCTGTCACTATAGTAATAGCCACATCTTTATGGCTAACGCATCTACCATTACCAATTCTGTGGATATAGTTTTCCATGTTGGTAGGAAGATCATAGTTAATGACTAAAGAAACTTGCTGCACATCAATGCCTCTGGCCAATGTTGTTGTTTTTAGGTGATGTCCAGTCATCTCTGACTCATAGTGACCCTATGTACAGCAGAATGATACACTGCCCGGTCCTGTGCCAGCTCCACAATCCCTGCTATACCTGAGGCCATCGTTGTAGCCACTATGTCAATCCATCTTGTTGAGGGCTTCTCCTTTTTCATTGACCCTCCACTTTACCAAGCATGATATCCTTCTTCATGGAATGGTCCCTTCTTACAATGTGATCAAAGTAGATGAGACAAAGTTTAGCCATTCTTACTTTCAAGGAACATTCTGGCTGCACTTTCAGGACAGATTTTTTAGTTCTTTTAGCAATACATGGTACTTTCAGCATTCTTTGCCAACACCACAACTCAAAAGTATTAACTCTTCATTCTTCCTTATTCATTGTCCAGTGCTCACATACATATGAGGTAATTGAAAATACCATGGCTTGTGTCAGGCACACCTTTGTCTTCAAAGAGATATCTTTGCTCTTCAGCACCTGAAGAGACCTTTTGCAGCAGATTTGCCCAATGCAATACGTCATCTGATGTTCTGACTGCTGCTTCCATTGGTGTTGATTGTAGAATCAAGTAATATGAAGTCTTTGACAACTTCAATCTTTTCTCCATTAATTGTGATGCTGATTATTGGTCCTGTTGTGAGGATTGTTGTTTTCTTTATATTGAGGTGCAATCCATACTGCAGAATGTAGTCTTCAATCTTCCTCTGTAAGTGCTTCAAATCATCCTCACCTTCAGCAAGCCAAGTTGTGTCATCAGTGTATCTCAAATTGTTAATGTTCACTGGCTAATATGTTAGTGATAATCAGTGTTTTGATAGAACCAGAACAAAACTTCCTCATGATCATGTCTCATTCCTTTTGGTCCATATCTCCATGCATGGGAGAGACAGTAAAGTCTCGGGTATGCATCTTCTCAGTGAGCCAATCAACCTTCCTCCGGGTGTTAATGGAAATCACTACCTGGGTGATGGTCAAGGTTTCATACAAATCACACAGTGTGTCCAGCTTCCACTACTTGCATTCCACTTTGATGTAGAATCAGCAAATACCCTCCCAGGTCAATTCTTCCTTCTTGACAAGGATCCCAATAGAGTTCCTCATGAACTTCTTGGTCACTTCAAGCACATCAGAAGGCATTGTAGCTGACAACAAAACTACCTGGATATTGCTGTTGAGCTTTTGAAATATGTCATAAATCTCGTCCTTGAATCTACGGCTTGGATTCCATTTCATCAGCTTGATCCAGTACAAACATTTTGATGTATTTGGGAGACAGTTATCTTCAATTAAGTATATCAAACACACAGCCTGGGGTCCCCACAATGATATGGGAACCTTCCATCTGCAGCTTTTGCACTTCAGCACACACGTTGGTGCCTCCAGTACAGGCATGGCAGGAATCACCTATGTAATCTTCTGAGATTATTTTCTCACACAATTATAGATCTTGGCAAGTCCCAAGTTCCTGGATCAAACATCAGGCTGGAGGTTTTCTCAACTCATGCAGATGCAGGGGCTGATGAGCCTGAGATTGGTAGGCAAAATGGTACATTGTTCGCTCATAGGACAGTTGTAGAAGCTAGCAAATCTCAAGTTCATGGGTCAAATGTCAAGCTGGAGGCTTTTCTTGACTCATGCAGCTGCAGGGGCTCTCAAACCCAAGAACAACAGGCAGCATGATATACATACTCATATACATACATACATATACATATATACAAATACATATATACATATATATGCATATATATATTTATACACACACACACACACACACATATATATATATACACGTATTTTTTTTTTCTGGTTACCTAGTGCCACTCTTACATACACATATATATATTGTTCTGGTTACCTAGTGCCACTCTGACGGGAATATACCACAAATGGGATGGCCTTAACAAACAAGAGTTTATTCTCTTATAGTTCAGGAAGCTAGAAGTCTGAGTTCCAAGTGCCAGGCTCTAGGGGCTGGGTGAAAGCCCCTCAACCTTTGGCTTCAGCTCTGCCTCTGCTCCCAGCCCACTGAATCTGGAGACATCTCTTCACTCAGGCAGCTACTAGCTGCTGAGGCTAACAAGCCCGAGGTTGACAAATAAAATGACACTGCCTCAATGTTACCAAACCACATGGCAGGCCATTAATTTTAGTCCATTGAAAGTCCCAGGGTCAGCAGAGCATGGCAGGCTGCTGAATAATGCTACATGCAGGGTTCAAGGTGCCATAAGCTAGAAACCATTCCCAAAGTTGTTTCTTATATATGGTAAGCAGAGTACCTACCCAACAGCAGCTACTCAGCTGCTCTCAGTAGATTCTACCATGGAGTTGATTACCAGTCTCATCATGGGGAATACTACATCCAGCTGCCCAGCTACTCAACCAGGCCTAGCCAAGTTGACACACAAATTTAACCACTATACATCCATACATACACACACACACACATATGAAGCAGACCACACCCCTAAAGAAATTCCCTTTCAATTGATTGGCTGCTCAAAGCATATTCATCATATCTTATCATAGGAACAACCACATCACAACTGCTTAAACCACTCAGAATCATGGTCCAGTCAAGTTGACATACAACCTTAAGTATCACAGTTGTAGAACAATGTTTTAGTGTAGTATGTTATGCCAATTGAGCTTAATGTCCCTCGCAACCATGGTCTCAAGCCCAGAGATCCAACAACTCGCTCTCTCAGGGTGGTTGGCTGTGGCTAAGAAGTTATAACTTTGCCTCCAGTTACTTCTATTTATGGGAGCTCTGATAGCATAGTGCCTAGGCATCTGACTGCTAACCAGAAGGCTGGTGGTTCAAATCCACCAGCCACTCCTCGGAAGGAAGATGGGGCAATCTACTTCCATAGTGATACTGCCTCAGAAACCCAAGGAGGGGTCGCTATGAGTCAGGTCTGACTCGACAGCACATAACAACAACAACTTCTATTTATATGGATATTTTTATAGCACACACAAATACGTTGTAGAAATATTGTCTGCCAAACTTGTATACAGATAATATATTCCCTTTTGCCTAGACACACCTGATCATTCAACCAGTTTATCTATGTATCTACCTGTAGATTAATGTTGTTATCACTAATAATACAGTATTTTATATGCAAAAGTATTTGTCTTTGTTGTCTGTACCTCTTGTGCACCTCTCTCTGTCTTCTTTTTCCTTAGTGTTATTGTGTTGATCATTTGCTTTTGGTATATTGCCTTTCCCTTCACTCAAATCAGTACTTGTCTCTTACCTATCTACCAATTTTCCCTTCTCACCCCTCTCATTCCTGGTAACCAGCAAAGAAAGTTTCCTTCCCTATATAGACTTTTCCTTGAGCTTACGTTAGTGAACTAGTGCAATATTTGTTCTTCTGTGATTGACTTATTTCACTCAGTGTAATGGCCTCCACATTCATCCAAGTTATGCAGTGTTTTATGATTCTACATTATGCTTTAGTGTTGCATACTATTCCATTGTGCATATTTACCATAGTTTGGTTATACATTTCTCTGTTGTTGGGCACTTAGGTTGTTTCCATGTCTTTGCTGTTATGAATAGTGCTGTGATGAACATGGGTGTGCATATATATCTATTCATGCCCTGGCTTTACTTATTTAGGATATATACCTATTAATGGGGTTCCTGGATCAAATGGTATTTCTATTTCCAACTTTTTAAGGAATCACCACATGGATTTCCATGGTGGCTGTATCATTTTACAGTCCCTCCAGCCATGTGTGAAAGTCCCAATCATTCCACATTCTCATCAGCAATTGCTATTTTTTTATCTTGTTGAACTTTGCTATCAGTGCTGGGGTGAGATAGTGTCTCACTGTTGTTTTGATTTGCATCTCTCTAAGGAGTTCTGGCAGCAGAGTGGATAAGGCATTTGGCTGTTAACCAGGTCAGTGGTTCAAACCCACTAGCTGCTACATGGAAGGAAGGTGAGGCAATCTACTTCT
Organism: Orycteropus afer afer; assembly: GCF_000298275.1. Classification (NCBI taxonomy): domain Eukaryota; kingdom Metazoa; phylum Chordata; class Mammalia; order Tubulidentata; family Orycteropodidae; genus Orycteropus; species Orycteropus afer. Next base: position 699,372 of record NW_006922443.1, read on the forward strand.
GTAAAGATTTACAGCCTAAGAAACCCAATGGGGAGTTCTGGTAAGATGGTGGAATAGGCAGAAAGACTGCACAGACCCTCTTCAATAAAGAAAAGGGGAACCAATTAAAACACATACAGAAGATAATCCTGGACTCCTGAAACTTGAAGGGAAGGATATAGAAGTGGACTAAACTCCAACTAGCAGAAGAATTTGCATGAAATACCAAAAAAGGAGACATACGGAGCTGTGGTCTGGCAGTGATCCTGATGGCACTGACAGCTAGGCTATTGCCAAGTGGTGGTAGGACCTAAGAATTAACTTAATAATCAGCCCTGCTAGCCAGGGGCTGCACAGAGGACTTCTCTGGTGGCTGGGAAACAAAAGGGGAAGCAGTGAAGAGGAAGGTGGGCTAAGCTATGGACTTTTGCCTGTCTGGAGGATGCAGCCATTTTGAATGTTTACAAGCAGCTTGAACATTTTGGATATTTAAAGCAACAGCATTCTCCTAGATTCCAGGGACTTAAGAACAGGCTCCACTTGCTGGGAACTGCAAAGACATTCCGGACACATGGACAACTGTAAAGGTGCAACTTTCCCCTTGTTACTCTTATACCCAGCACCCTCTTGGTGAATGGAGGTGCAGCCATCCCTCACTCCCACCCACCTCTAGGCTGGCAGGAATTCCATACTAGTCTGTGTGCTCCCAGGGAGCCTGGGTGCTTTGACCTGCCCTGTCCCAATTTTTTTCTTTCAGTTTGTTTGTTTTTGTCTGTTTCAAAACTACTACTATTAATATTACTTTTGTCCTTTTTATTATCATTCTTTATTCTTCCCTTCCCAGGTTCTAGTGTTCAGCTTTTTTTCTTTGCTCTGTTCCTGGTTCCAATGTTTTTCTTCTTTCTTGTGGGTAACCCCATTCCTTGTTTTTCTTTTGTGTTTTTCCTGATTCTTTCCTCATTATTCTCCTTCTCTACTTTTTTGTCTTATTGCCATCTCCCAAGACATTGCAGTGTGTTTTTGTTTTGGTTTGTTTTTGTTTTTTTCCCTTTTCTTTTTTTTTGGTTACTGTTCTTGAGTGATTACATGGTGTGGTTTTGTCCATATGCTTTTATTTTTTGACAGTTATTCAATTG
>NW_006922443.1:720029-729328 GCF_000298275.1 Orycteropus afer afer
CAATCACCTCATATGCATGTGAGAGCTGGACAATGAATAAGGAAGACCGAAGAAGAGTTGATGCTTTTGAGTTGTGGTGCTGGCAAAGAAATGCTAAAAGAACTAACAGATCTTTCCTGGAGGAAGTACCTGAAATGCTCCTTGGAAGCCATAATGGACAGATTTCGTCTTACCTACTTTGGTCATGTTGTCAGAAGGGACCATTCCCTGGAAAACAATGTCATGCTTGGTAGGGTGGAGGGTCGATGAAAGAGGGGAAGACCTTCAACGAGCTGGAATGACACGGTGGCTGAGATGATGGGCTCAAGTATAGCAGGGATCTTGGAGCTGGTGTGGGATTGGGCAGTGTTTTGTTCTGCTGTGCATGGGGTCACTATGAGTCAGAAACTACTCGATGGTACCTAACAACAACAAAGACATTATTTAGCTGGAAACCATGAGAGTGAATTCAATTATGGACCCAAAAGGTCACTAGGGGCCATAGTCTCAGAAGTTTCACAAGTCTCTATCAGCTTGATCATTTTTATGACTTTGAGTTTTGTTCCACATTCATTTTTCTCACATTCTATCCAGGATCTCCTATTTTGATCCCTTTCTGAGTGATTGACAGTGGTAGCCAGGTACCATCTAGTTCTTCCGGTCTCAGGGTCATGTAAGCTGAGGTTTGCATGATTCACTAGTCCCTTGGACTAATTTTTCCACACATCTTTGACTTTCTTCATTCTTCTTTGCTCTGGATGAGGATAAACCAATTGTTGCATCTTAGATGGCTGCTTGTAAATTTTTAAGACCCCAGTTGCTCTTCACCAAAGTAGGATATAGAACAGTATTTTTGTATAGTATGTTATGCCAGTTGAGCTTAATGTCCCCTGCAATCATGGTCCCAAAACTGTAGGCTCAGTGATTGACTCCTTTAGAATGTTCGGCTGTGGCTAAGACTTTATTTTAACTGCTCCATTAGCTGTATTACATATATGGACAGTCTTATAGCACACAGAAGTACATATGTAGAAATATTATCTGTGAAACCTTCATAGAGTCATATATTCCCTTTTGTCTACCCATATCTGATCATTTAGCCTGTCTACCTATGTATCCACCCAAGGATGAATTTTTGTTATTACTAATAACGCAATATTTGTGTATGTAAAATCTATACCTTTTGTGCACCTCTCTGTGTCTTCCTTTTCCTTAGTGTTATTGTGTTGGTCACTTGCTTTTGGTATATTGCCTTTCCTTTCACCCAAATCAAGGAGTTAAGGGCCTGTGCCTTTAATCTCTATTGTCTAGTATATAGTAGTAGACTCAACAAGTGTTTGCTGACTAAATGGTAGATAAATGGAGTAATAGGGAGTAGATAGGCATGATCTGAAAATATTTCTTAAGGAAATAGATGTGAATTGGCAGAGAAGAAAAGAAAAAGAGATTGGCATGCCATAAATTCATGGAACGTATCATCTGTGAAGAATATTTAGCCATAAGGCTCTTAGTTCTTAGTCTATTACCTGTGCTAAGCCCTGTGCTAGATGCTTTTGGTATTTTCTTGATATGACACATAAAAGCTTTATAAAGATTTAATCAAAACAGAATGTAGTAAAAACTGAAAAATGCCATATCCAGCCTTTCTTTAGTTCCTTTTTTTTGTCAATATTAAACTGCTTAAGAATACTTGTATAGGGTTATATAAACAAAACCATATCTAGTAAATTTTATAGCCAATTTGCTATAAATTTACTATACTCAACATTTACTTCAAGTAAACTTAGAACCTGAGCCTAAGATGTGATCTGTCTGTATTTTTTTTTCTGCCTCTTAGTTGTTGTTTACTCCTTGTTTCTGCTTCCTCATAATTTTACATTTTCACCATGAGCTTTTGGTCCTTCCTCAACATCATGGCTCTCTTTTACTATTCATTCAGATCCAGCTCTCACTACAACTGGTTCCATTTCCCAGCAGCTTGTCTTTGGGGGTGGAGGTGGGGAGTGGAGGTTGGCTGTCCTTATATCAGATATCCACTCCTGATGCAAAATTGGGGATGGGACAGTTTCTCTTAGAAGAAAGGATGATCTCCAGACTAGATATTGATTCCCTTGGGGAATCTCCTAGAGAGACCTACCTTTCTCTAAACTGACCTTCCTTCATGTTCAAACCCTGTCTTGGTTAACTTGGTTATTGCTCTATAACAGCAATACTGCAAGTATATGGCTTTAACTAACAGAAATTCATTTCCTCACAGTTTAGGAGGCTAGAAGCCCAAATTCAGGGTGCCAACTTTATGGAAAGGTCCTTGTCTCCTTTCAGCATATTTGTGCCTGGTGTTTCTTGGAGATTTTCATGTTTCTTGGCATCAATCTTCTCCTGGCACTAGGAGATTCTCAGTGCAGGGACCTCAGGTTCAAAGAACAGGCTCTACTCTGGGATCTTCTTTCTTGGTAGTAGTGAAGTCTCTCCCAGCTTCTGCTCGCTTCTCTCTTCTTTTATCTCTTATAAGATAAAAGGCATGACTTAAGGAAGCATGTGACAAACCTCACACTGATCCTGCCTCATTAACATATAGTTTAGGATTTACAACATATCACAAAATGGAGGATAATGACATCAGATGACAAATGGAGGACAACCACACAGTACTAGGAACCATGGCCTAACCAAGCTGACATATATTTTTGGAGAACACAATTTAATGCATGACAGACCCCTAATTGTTATGGTTTCTTGCCTTTTTCATTCCTTGAACACCCAATGAGTAACTCATTTTTAATGTTAGTGTATTCAGCAAGTAACTATTGACCACCTAGTTCATTAAGACAAAGTTCATTTACTTAAGGAGTTTATAGTTGAGTGGTAGAAACAGACAATCATAGTATGGAGTGATAAAGGCTAAGATGCAAATAGTCAGGGGTTCCTATGGTAGCACAGAGCTGTGATGCCTGACACCTGAAATAGGAGTGGGAAAGCAAAAAATGAGTTCTGTAAGACAGAACATGTGAGGTGAGCCTAACAGGATAACTAAGATTTTTTAAGAAGTGGTAGAGAAATGGTCTGTATGTAGTCTAGGCAGGTGGTGAATAAAAGAATTCTATGCATTCTAGGCAGATGAGTTATATTTTGGATGTGTTGATTTTTAGATGTTTATAGTACATTTAAGGAGCCCTGGTGGCATAGTAGTTTAGTGCATAGCTGTTACCAAATCAGTGGTTCCAACCCACCAGCTGCTCTGTGGGTGAAAGAACTGGTAGTTTGCATCTATAAAGATTTACAGCCTTGGAAACCTTCTGGGATAGTTCTGCTCTGTCCTATAGGGTTGCTATGAGTCAGAATCAACTTGATGTAGATGGTTTTCTTCATGGTACATTCAAAGCCCTAGTTCTCTAATGGGTGGTTAACTGTGCAACTCTAACTCAAGTGGGAGATCTGGGAGGAAATTGATATTTGATAGTTAACAGCACATAGATGGTAAATAAAGCTGTGGAAGTGGATAAGGCCTCTATTACATTTGATAATTTGTTGCAATGGCCACACCAAATTCACAGATTACTCACAATTATGGGCTTTATTGGTGAAGTAACAGGCTCCAATTCAAGATCAGAAACAACTCAGGATACAGTTCTTCAATCAGAACTGCTTTTTTTCTCAGCCATACCTCAGGCTTCTCTCTAGCCTCAGGCTCTAGGCCCTTTGGTCCCTTGGCCTCTACCCTGCTCAGGCAAGTGTTGCAAAGCTCTTTGAGCTGTACCAGTAAATGCCCAGAGAGGCACCCTACACTGCAAGTAAGTCTTCTGCCTGAAGGCATTCAGCTTACTTGCTCTATGGGCTGGGAGCCCACTGTTTTGTCTCATGCCTCTGTCTTGATTCTTGTGCTTTTGCTGCTGCGGTTTGTCTGCTACCACTCTCACCATCTCTTGCCACTTTAGCAAAGTGTACAGCTCTCTCCTGGATCGAGGAAGGTTAGTGCTGGGACCTCAATTTCAAAGGATGAGCTCCACTCATGGCTCTTTGTGATAGTTGTGTGTCAGCTTTGCTGGGATGTGATTTTGAGTGGCTTGGCAGCTGGTTGTAGTTATTCCTCAGAATGAGATTGTAATCACATGCATGGTGGAATTAATTGAAGGGGAGTAACTTTTGGGGTGTGGCCTGCTTCCAGTACATATGGAGAAGATTTGGGAAAGGTGTCTAGCTTTTTGGCTCATTTTGGATCCTGCATTTGGCTGAGTCTTCATCTCCAGTTCCTGGACTTGAACCAGTGGCCTGCTGATCTTTGGATTGTGCCATTCTACTTGCTAATCTTGGGTCTGTCAGACTCAGCAGGCAGCAGCTGTGTTAGCTAGGAGAATCCTCCAGCTTGCTCAAATGGGCCTAGAACAAGAGGTAGTGCTGAAGTCCAAGGTTGAGGGGCCTCCACCCAGCCCCCAGAGCCTGCATTCTGTACTGGGGTGTCTAGTCTCCTAAATTGTAAGATGGATGTTTGCAGCTGTTTCTTCCCATTTTGAGTTGTGCCTCACCAGCAAATCGAGTTCCCAAAAGTTTTATTCCATCCACATCATTAAGGTCCACTCTACTTTGAGGAGGAATTTCTTCCCCAGTCATATTTTGAGTGCTTTCTGACCTGAGGGACTCATCTTCTGGCACTATATCAAACAATGTTTCAGGGCTATTCATAAAGTTTTCCAGTAATATATCAGACAGTGTTTCACTGTTATTCATAAGATTCTCACCGGCTAATTCTTTGAGAAGTGGATGGCCTCTTCCTTCTTTCAAATCTGTCTTAGTCTGGAAGCTCCACTGAAATGTGGCCACCATAGGTGACCCTGCTGGTATTTGAAATACTGTTAGCATAGCCTCTAGCCTCATAGCAACATGCAAGTCACTACAGTATGACAGACAGACTAGTAGCATGTATGAAGTATGAGTCTAGGAAAATTAGAAGTTGTCAAAAATGAAATGGAACACACAAAGTAGATATCTCACCCATTAGTGAGCTGAAATAGACTGGTTGGGCCATTTTGAATCAGACAATCATATAATCTACTGTGCCAGGAATGACAAATTGAAGACGAGTGGTGTGGAATTCATCATCACAAAAAAATGTTTCAAGATCTATCCTGAAGGACAATGCTGTCAGTGATAGGATAATGTTCCTATTAACTGGAAGACCAGTTAATACTATTATTCAAATTTACACACCAACCACCAAAGCCAAGGCCAAGGAAATTGAAGATTTTTTACCAACTTGTGCAGTTTGAAATTGATAAAACTTGTAATCAAAATGTACTGATTATTACTGGTGATTGGAATGCAAAAGTTGGAAACAAAGAAGAATCACTGGTAGTTGAAAAATATGACCTTGGTGATAGAAATGACATTGGAGATTGCATGATAGAATTTTACAAGACTAATGACTTATTGATTGCAAATATCTTTTTTCAACAACATAAATGGGGGCTATACATGTGGACCTCACCAATGGAATACACAGGAAATCAGATTGACCTCATCTGTGAAAAAAAGAGATGGAGAAACTCAATATCTTCAACCAAAACAAGGTCAGGAGCTGACTGTGGAACAGACCATTAATTGCGCATATGCAAGTTCAAGTTGCAGCTGAAGAAGATTAAAACTAGTCCAAGAGAGCCAAAACATGACCTTGATTATATCCTACTTTTAGAGACGATCTGAAAAACAGCTTTGACACACTGAACACCAGTGACCGAAAACCAGATGAACTGTGGGATGACATCAAGAACATCACACATAAAGAAAGCACTAGGTCATTAAAAACACAGGAAAGGAAGAACAGATCAAAATAGATGTCAGAAGAGACTCTTAAACTTGCTCTGGAACAGAGAGTAGCTACAGCAAATGGAAGAAATGACAAGATAAAAGAGCTGAACAGAAGATTTCAAAGAGCAGCTCGAGAAGACAAAGTCAATTATTATAATGAAATATGCAAAGACCTGGAGTTAGAACTCCAAAAGGGAAGAACATACTTGGCATTTCTCAAGCTGAAAGAACTGAAGAAAAAATTGAAGCCTCAAGTTGCAATAATGAAAGATTCTATTGGCAAAATACTGAATGACGCAGGAAGCATCAAAAGAAGATGGAAGGAATGCTATTTCAGGAGGTGGCATATGATCAATAATCAATGGTATTGAAGGAGGAAGTTGAAGCTGCACTGCAAGAAGTGGTGAAAAACAAGGCTCCAGGAATTGATGGACTACACATTGAGAATTCTCAACAAACAGATGCTGCACCAGAGGCACTTACTCATCTACGCAGAGAAATTTGGAAGACAGCTATCTGGACAACTGACTGGGAGATCCATTTTTGTACCCATTCCAAAGAAAGGTGATCCAGCAGAATGTGGAAATTATTGAACAATATCATGAATGTCACAAGCAGATAAAATTTTTCTGAATATAATCCAAAAAGGGTTGCAGCAGCATATTGACAGGGAACTTCCAGAGGTGCAAGCTGGATTCAGAAGAGGACATAGAATGAGGGATATCATTGCTGATATCAGATGGATCTTGGATACCAGAAAGATGTTTGTGTTTTATTGACTATGCAAATGCACTTGACTGTGTGGATCATAACAAATTATGGAAAACATTGAGAAGAATGGGAATTCCAGAACACTTAATTATCCTCATGAACGGGACACTGCATGGTTTAAAATCAGGAAGGGTGTGCATCAGGTTGTCTCCTTTCACCATACTTATTCAATCTGTGTTGTTGTTGTTAGATGTCCTTGAGTCATCTCTGACTCATAGTAACCTCACATACAGCAGAACAAAACACTGCCCAGTCCTGTGCCAGCCTCACGATCCTTGTTATACCTGAGCCCATCGTTGCAGGCACTGTCTCAATCTATCTCGTTGAGGGCCTTCCCCTTTTTTGTTTTCCCTCCACTTTACTAAGCATGACATCCTTCTCCAGGGAATTGTCCTTTCTTATAACATGATGAAAGTAGGTGAGACAAAGTCTGGCCATTCTTGCTTCCAAGGAGCATTTTGGCTGCATCTCTTCACATGGGGTTAGATTTGTTAGTTCTTTTAGCAGTCTATGGTACTTTCCGCATTCTTCACCAACACCAACTCAAATGTATCGACTCTTCTTCAGTCTTCCTTATTCATTGTCCAGCTCTCACATGCATATGAGGTGACTGAAAATACCTTGGCCTTTGCCAAGTGTACCTTAGTCTTCAGGGAATTATCTTTGTTCTTCAGCACTTGAAATAGGTCCTTTGCATCAGATTTGCCCAGTGCTATGTGACGCCTGATATCTTGACTGCTGCTTCCATTGGGGTTGATTGTAGAACCAAGTAATATGAAGTTTTGACAACTTCAATTTTTTCTCCATTTATCATGGTACTGCTATTGTGAGGATTTTTGTTTTCTTTATATTGAGATGTAATCCATACAGCAGACTGTAGTCTTCAATCTTCATCAGTAAGTGTTTCAAGTCATTGTCACTTTCAGTGAGCAAAGTTGTGTTATCTGCATAATGCAGGTTGTTAATGAGTCTTCCACCAATCCATACAGATTCAGTCTACATGCTGAGCAAATAATCCAAGAAGCTGGATTGTATGAAGAAGGATTGGAGGAAGACCTGTGATATGCAGACGATACAACTTTGCTCAATGAAAGTGAAGATGACTTGAAGCACTACTGATGAAGATTAAAGGTTACAGTCTTCTGTATGGATTATACCTCAATATAAAACAACCATCCTCACAACTGGACCAATAAGCAGCATCATGATAAATAAATGGAGAAAAGATTGAAGTTCTCAAAGATTTCATATTACTTGGATCCACAATTAACATCAATGGAAGCAGCAGCAAAGAAATCACACATTGTATTATTGGGCAAATATGCTACAAAAGACCTCTTTAAAGTGCTGAAGAGCTAAGATGTCTCTCTGAAGACTAAGGTGTGCACATCCCAAGCCACTGCATTTTCAATAGCCTCATATGCATGTGAAAGGTGGACAATGAATAAGGAAGACCAAAGAAGAGTTGATGCTTTTGAGTTGTGGTGTTGGCAAAAAATACTGAAAGGACCATGGACCGTCAGAAGAAAGAACAAATCTGTCCTTGAAAAAGTGCAGTTGGAATGCTCTTTGGAAGTGAGAATGGCCAGACTTCGTCTCATACTTTGATCATGTTGTCAAAAAGGACTGTTCCCCGGAGAAGGATGTCATGCTTGGTAAAGTGGAGGGTCAGTGAAAAAGGGGAAGACCTTCAATGAGACGGATTAACATAGCAGCTACAACGATGGGCTTAGGTATAGCAAGGATTGTGAGGATGGCGAAAAACCAGACATTGTTTCATTCTGTTGTACATGGAGTCGCTATGAGTTGAGCTGACTTGATGGCACCTAACAACAACAATGATCCTCATTGTGCTTCCAGAGTTCAATTTACTAAATCTCCTTGTATTTCATGACACTATTCAACAGGAATCTGTACTACTTTGTTGTTGTTATGTGCCATTGAGTCAGAACCGACTCATAGTGACCCCTCCTTGGGTTTCTGAGATGGTATCACTACAGAAGTAGCTTGCCCAACTTTTCTTCCAAGGAGTGGTTGGTGGGTTTGAACTGCCAGTCTTCTGGTTAGCAGTCAAGTGCCTTAGGCACTATGCTATTAGAGCTCCCACTACATTGTTTACCAGGATATAAATGAAGAAAATGTGTAACCAAGGCTATACGTGGAGTGTCACATTCAAGAAAAATTCTCATTTAATCAGATATGACAAGCCTTCTATTAAGAAAAAGTTGACTTTATATGTGGAGTGAAGCCTATAAAGCTGTCCCAGGAAAACTGGAATGGTATCTGGCTTACAGGGTTCCAGCCTTACAAATGGTACCAAACCAAAACCAAATCCACTACCATCAAGTCAATTCAGACTCATAGCAACTCTATAGGACAGAGTAGACTGCCCCATAGGGTTTTTAAGGCTGCAAATCTTTACAGAAGTGGACTGTTTCATTTTTCATGCCACAGAGAAGTTGGTGGATTTGAACCACAGACCTTTTGGTAAGCAGCTGAATGCATTAACCACTGTATCAACAGAGCTCCTACAAATGGTAAAGAAGGTCATTCTTGGTCAGACATCAATCTTTGCAAACTTTGAGCTAACTTCTGAAGTACTGCATGAGAAACATGGTGGAGAGTTTCTTGGGCTTGGCTCCTAGCCTTCAGATAGCAAATGATAGAGGCTTTTAAAAGTCCAATTTGAGGTCCCTTATAAAAACTTTCAGGAACTGCCATCTAGATGCAACAACGGGTCTCTCCTC
>NW_006922443.1:730088-731281 GCF_000298275.1 Orycteropus afer afer
AAAAAAAAAAAAAAAAAAAACTTTCAGGAAGAAGTTAATCCGTGGCCTTAGTAATTGTTCATTACTGCCTGGCTGTAGATTTGGAAGGCAAACTCAAGTAGGTCTATATGATTGTTTCACACACTTGATGTACCTAAGTAAATAATCAGGCCAAACTTAATGAAACCAGCCTTTTTTTGATTGAGAGTAATCTTTGGAGATTACTTATGATCACAAGGAAGAGACTGTCAAGAAACATTGTCAAAGATTTGGAAATGGACTAAAGAGATCACTGGATGGATGTCTTTTCAGAGGACTGTTAGGTATCACCTAATGGATTGTTTGGTGCTATCTGAGGGGTGTGTGCCTTTGACTGTCTTTCTACTGAAAGACATGTAGTCGTCATGAGTCGAAGTTGGCTCAGTGGCAGCTATCAATCTAAGTATCTGTTGTTGTTGTTAGGTGCTGTCGAGTTGCCTCTGACTCATAGTGACTCTATGTACAGCAGAAAGAAAACTGCCTGGTAATGTGCCATCCTCACAATCCTTGCTATACTTGAGCCCATCATTGCAAACACTCTGCCAATCCATCTTGTTGAGGTCTTCCCCTTTTGCACTGATCATGTACTTTACCAAGCATGATATCCTTTTCCAGGTAATGGTCCTTTGTGACAAATGACAAAGTAGTTGAGGCGAAGTCTGGCCATTTTTGCTTCCAAGGAGCATTCCAGCTGCACTTCTTTCAGGACAGATTTGTTAGTTTTTTTTTAGCAGTTTATGGTACTTTCAGCATTCTTCTCCAGCACCGCAACTGAAAAGCATCTTCTTTGGTCTTCTTTATTCATTGTCCAGCTCTGACATGCATATGAGGCGATTAAAAATTTCATGGCCTGTGTCAGGCACACCTTAGTCCTTAAGGAGACAACTTTGCTCCTCAGCACTTGAAGGAGGTCCTTTGCAGCCAACTTGCCCAGTGCTACAAGTCATCTAATGTCCTGACTGCTGCATCCATTGGCAATGATTGTAGAACCAAGCAATGTGAAGTCTTTGACAACTTCAATCTTTTCTCCATTCATCGTGATGCTGCTTACAGTCCACTTGTGAGAATGTTTGTTTTCTTTATATTGAGATGTAATCCATACTGCAGACTGTAGTCTTCGATCTTCATCAGTAAATGCTTCAAGTCATCCTCACCTTCAGCAAGCAAAGTTGTGT
>NW_006922443.1:731806-734771 GCF_000298275.1 Orycteropus afer afer
AGGCAGTATCACTACGGAAGTAGGATTGCCCAACCTTCCTTCCGAGGAGTGACTGGTGGGTTTGAACCGCCAGCCTTCTGGTTAGCAGTCAAGTGCCTTAGCCACTATGCTACCAGAGCTCCCATATTAGTGTTCTGGAATTCCCATTCTAATCAATGTTATCCACAATTTGTTCCACACAATCAAATGCTTTTGCATAGTCAATAAAACACAAATAAACATCTTTCTCGTATTCTTTGCTTTAAGAGCCAAGAGCCATTGGACATCAGCAATGATATCCCTTATTCCATGTCCTCTTCTGAATCCACCCTACACCTCTGGAAAGTCTGTCAATATACTGCTGCAACCATTTTTGAATTACTATTAGTAAGATTTTACTTGTGTACAATATTAATGATATTGTTCAATAATTTTCACATTCTGTGGGATCTTCTCTCTTTGGAATGGTCACAAATATGGATCTCTTCCAGTCAGTTGGCCAGGAATCTGTCTTCTAAATCTCTTGGCATAACCGAGTGAGTGCCTCCAGTGGGGTATCCGTTTCTTGAATCTCAATGGGTATTCCATCAATTCCGGGAGCCTTGTTCTTCGTCAATTCCTTCAGTGAAGCTTCGACTTCTTTCTTCAGTACCATTGGTTCTTAATCATATGCCACCTCTTGAAATGGATTAACATTGACCAGTTCTTTTTGGGACAGTGACTATGTGTATTCCTTTCACCTTCTTTTGATGCTTCATTCAGTATTTTGCCCATGGAATCTTTCAATATTGCAACTTGAGGTTTAAATTTTTTCCTCAGTTTTTTTCAGCTTGGGAAATGCCAAGCGTGTTCTTCTCTTTTGGTTTTCTAAATCTAGCTCTTTGCACATTTCATTATAGTAATTGGCTTTGTTTGCTTGAGCTGCTCTTTGAAATATTCTGTTCAGCTCTTTTATCTTGTCATTTCTTCCATGTGTTTTAGCTACTCTCTGTTCAAGGGCAAGTTTCAGAGTCTGTTCTGACATCCATTTTGGTCTTTTCTTCTTTCCTCGTCTTTTTAATGATCTCTTGCTTTCTTCATGGATGATGTTCTTGATGTTATCCCACAATTATTCAGGTTTTCAGTCACTGGTGTTCAATGCATTAAATCTCCTCTTTAGATAGTCTCTAAATTCAGGAGGGATATATTCCAGGTCATATTTTGGCTCTTGTGGACTTGTTTTAATTGTCTTTAACCTTAAGTTGAACTTATATATGAGCAATTGATGGTCTGTTCCACAATAAGCTCCTGGCCTTGTTTTGGCTAAAGATACTGAGGCTCCATTGCCTCTTGACACAGATGTAGTCAATATGATTCCTGTGTACTCCATCTGGCAAAGTCTACATGTGTAGTCACCATTTGTGTTGCTTAAAAAAGGTATTTGCAATGAATAAGTTGTTGGTCTTGCAAAATTCTATCATGCGATCTCCAGCATCATTTCTGTCACCAAGGCCAAATTTTCCAACTACTGGTGACTCTTCTTTGTTTCTCACTTTTGCATTCCAGTCACCAGTGACAATTAACACATCTTGTTTGCACATTCGGTCAATTTCAGACTGCAGAAGTTGATAAAAATCTTCACTTTCCTCATCTTTGGCTTTAGTGGTTGGTGCATAAATTTGAATAATAGTCGTATTAATTGGTCTTCCTAGTAGGCATATGGGTATTATCCTATCACTAACAGCATTGTACTTCAGGACAGATCTTGAAACATCCTTTGTGATAATGAATGCCATACCATTCCTCTTCAAATTGTCATTCCTGGCATAGTAGATCATATGGTTATCTGATTCAAAATGGCCAAAACCAGTCTTTTTCAGCTCAGTAATGCCTAGGATATCAATCTTCATGTGTTCCATTTCAATTTTGAAAACTTCCAGTTTTCCTAGATTCATACTTTGTACATTCCATGTCCCTATTATTAATGGATGTTTGCCACTGTTTCTCCTCAATTTGAGTCATGCCACGTCAGCAAATGTAGGTCTTGAAAGCTTTACTTTATCCCTATCAGTAAGGTTGGTCCTACTTTGATGATGCAGCTCTTTCCTAGTCATAATTTGAAAGCCTTCTGACCTAAGGGGCTTGTTCTCCTGCACTCTATTGGATAATGTTTCTGGGCTATTCATAAAGTTGCACAGTAATATATCAGACAGTGTTTCTCTGCTATTCATAAGTTTTTCCCTGGCCAGTTCTTTGAGAAGTGGATGGCCTCTTCATTCTTCCTAGGCTGTCTCAGTCTGTAAGCTTAATTGAAACCTGTGCACCATGTGCAACCCTGCCGGCAAGTGAAACACCGGTGGCACAGCCTCAAACCTCACAGCAACATGCAATCCACAACAGTGTGAGAAAGTGACAGACAAGTTTGTCTTGCTTAGCTGTTTGTAACCCCTCCGTCCTCCCCTTACCTGGATCCCTGGTAGTGCTCTGCTCTGTCATCTCCCTGGCTTCTTTTCCCTCCACTTTCCTGGCTTGTGGGGGTTGGGACTGGGTCCCTCCCCGGCTCCCTGCTGCTCTGCCACACCCCTAGGGAAACTTCCTTTCAATGGAGTGGCTGCTCAAAACATATACATCTGATCCTATCATAGGAATAATCCACATCACAATTGCTTAAACCAAAAACAATTGTGCTCCAGCCAAGTTGACACACAGCTCTAACTATCACAGTCCACCCTTGTCAATTTGCAGTTGTACACATCTTTTTAACCATATATAATCTCTAAATAAGGACAATTATAAAGTCATATTTGCACCTAACATGATATGCTAACACGTGTACTACTGAAACACATTAACCTTATTTACATTTCACAGTTCATAACAAAAGGAAACAAAAATATTTGATACACATATACAATGTAGAAATATAACAATCATGGTCCTCATTTTTGCAACTGGTCACATGGTTGTAGTTGATATTTAGACCTACCTTCTTCCACCACCCATTCTG
>NW_006922443.1:735045-735561 GCF_000298275.1 Orycteropus afer afer
GTCCTAAAGAATCTCCTGTATTCCAGACATATTCTTCTTTACCTCCATTATGTTATGTCAATCCAACTTCCCCTTGGTAATCAGGATCTCTCACACCAGATAGTACAGTAACACCCTTCTTTGTCTGTTGATCCAGAGGCATGAGGAAGCCAAAATGGCTGGCTGGCATTCTTAACTTCCAGTTCAATGCAATCAGTATTGTGTCTCCAGGTGGGAGTGTTCCTCCCTTTGGGACTAAGACCTCCAGACCTGCAGAGCATATGGTAGCAGGGACAGGAAGCAAAAATTTTTTGAGTGGGTAACTAGGGGTAATAGTGAGTGGTACCACTCCCATTTCCCCCCCTTGGTTCCTGGACCCATGAATCCTGGCTATTGGAGAAGCAGCACCGTATATTGGACTCTGGTTTAAAGCATATACAGACTCCTGAAGAACATTGCCCCAACCCTTCAAGGTATAGCCACCTAGCTGGTGCTGTAATTGTGTTTTCAGTAGGCCATTCCATCATTCTATCAAGC
>NW_006922443.1:736032-736589 GCF_000298275.1 Orycteropus afer afer
CAACCAGCTTCCTTATACTCCTCATGCTGACAAAATTGCAGAAAAGTATCAAATATGTGATCACCCAGAGCCTCACTTCTCAAAAGTACTTGATCTATTGCTGGTGCTATTTTACATACTAATGTTGCCACCTCACACCATGGTTTAGCAGGGCCCTCTTTACTAATGGAGGCAGGGTCACCAGTACCTTTAAGATTAATCAAATTGGAGAAAGAAAACAGAATTGGTTAGAACCAATGTAGGAAGCCCATCCTTATGATTTTGCCTCTCTAGAACCACTCCCAGTACCAAATGTGTTAGACTGGGTTCTCTAGAGAAGCAAAACCAGTAAAGTTTATATGTAAAGAAAGAGAAATTTATCTTAGGAAAATGGTTCACACACTTGTAGAAGCTGTAAAGTCCCAACTTCTTGGATCAAATGTGAAGCTGGTGGCTTTTCCCAACTCATGCAGCTGCAGGGGCTGACAAGCTCAAGGTTGGCAGGCAGTATACTGGGCGGTATGGGAGGTTTCCAACAGGGAGACAAACTTGTCTGTCAGTTTGTCCTACTGTGGTGA
>NW_006922444.1:0-11162 GCF_000298275.1 Orycteropus afer afer
TCTCTACTTTACCAAATGTGATTTCCTTTTCTAGTGATTGGTATTTCCTGATGTGTCCAAAGTAAGTGAGTTGAAGTCTCACCACCATCACCATAAAAGACAGATATCAAAGATGAGATAACAGATGAGAGAAAACCAACCAAGTAACCCATTTTCTTTAGGCATATTAAGTTACAGTGCAAAGGGATCTCGTGAAAATTTACAACATTGTGAAATAGTGTGTGGTATTGACTCATGACACATATATTAACATATATTAGTAAAACTTCAGGAGCCATTTTTAGAGAGGGCTACAACATACTTTCGAAAGGGATAGAATTGTCCAGGAAACATAAAATATGCATATCAGTTAGTTGTGATTAACTTTTTCTAATGAGCTGTGAGGCTCTGTGTAAATCACATATCCTTTCTGAGCTGCAGTTTCCTCAACTGTGAAGAAGGGAGGAAGAAGCTTCTGGGGTTATGCTTCCCACTCCATGAACTCATAGGAAAACCTCTCGCCAGTTCCTGGTAAATGAAAGACACTTGGTAAATATGTTTCAAACCTCCTTTCTTTCCTGTCACCCTTATTTTCTTCTTTTCTCAGTGTGGTTTGTATTTGCAAACTGTCTTTCCACAAACTGCCTGCCACAGCTGCTGCTGAGGTTCATGTATCTTTTATGGTGAAGTTGGTCCTCTAGGTTTTAGAACTGTCTGCACTACAGAATTAGGATGACCCTTCTATGCCCTGTGTTCTCCAAGAAGGAGAATCACTAATATGCGGTATTTCATGATGATGATTTGCTCAAGGAAGTAATAACTACCCTTGACAGTATAACAGTGGGGGAAGGATGGCGCTTTCAGAGTGTGGGTGTGGCTTTCAGGTGCTGTGATTGACATGTCTAGAGCGGGGGGATAATGTTGATGGCTACAATCCAAGGAAGGAGACCTAGCAGTGCAGTGGTTGAGCTTGACTGCTAACCAAAATGTTGCTGGTGCAAACCCACCAGGTGCTCTGTGGGAGAAAGATGTGGCAGTCTGCTTCTGTAAGGATTTACAGCCTTGGAACCCCTATGGAGCAATTCTCCTCTGTCCTATATGGTTGCTATGAGTTGGAATTGACTAGATGGTAATGGGTTTAAAATTCAAGGGGAAGTGATGGGGCCATAGAGGAGGTATAGATGAAGTACCATGGCTGGAGGGGAGCCACTATTGTGGATCCAGTGCCATAGCTCTGTTATCAGCCGCCTGTTTTTCCTCTGATACCATTTATTGAAGAGGAGCTGTGGTGGCACAGTGGTTAAAGTGCTCAGCTACCAACTGAAAGATCAACAGTTCAAATGCACTAGCCACTCCATAGGAGAAAAGACCTGGCTATCTGTTCCTATAACGATTATAGCCTTGGAAACCATTTGGGCCAGTTTTACTCTGTTCTGTGGGTTTGCTACAGGTCAGAATTGACTCAACAACAATGGGGTACCATTTATTGAACAGTTAGTGATGTGTTAAGTACTGTACGTATACCATGTCATTAAATTTTCCCATTAACCCTATGAAGTACATAAAGCATTATTATTATGAGCCCATCTGACAGATGAAGAAACTGAAGCTTAGGTCACTTGCCCAAGGTCACAAAGACAACTAGTAATCAACAGAGCAAGATTTGAACCCAGACCTCACTGACTCCAGAGACCACAGTCTTAACCATTGTCCCACATTACCTGTCTGAGATTTCCTGGGAAGTTTTCTTTTATAGGCACACAATTTATATCACCCACCCAGAATGGGAGGAAGTGAAAAATATCCCTCCAATATTACTCAACTCTGATTTCTCCCCTGGGAGCCACATTGCCTGTCAGCTAGAAGGTGCTGAAAGAAGTTAGATAGCTCCAGGGTGTTCGCTTGTATATGCAATTAATTCTTTCTAAAGTTCTCTTAGATAAGGCCTAAAGAGACTTCCACATTGCATTATGTTTCTAACAAGGCATCAGAGCAGAAGGGCATCTGCTTAGCATTTGAGGCACGCACCTGCCTCATTTTGGTTAGAAGAAAAAAAAATAATAAAACAGCAATCCAAAGAATTTCTGGCACTGTCTCTGTAGCTGGTTTGCCCACTGCTTTGAGTGTGGACCTCAAAGGGAGTCATTTAAATTGTGGGCTGCCAGAAAAGAATGTTCTTGCTTTTGATTAATTGGGAAGTCTAAGTTCTCCCAGCATAGCGGACCAGATGTCTGTTGGATTCCTAGTGGCCAATAGCAGTCTATTTCAGCTCACTTACGCCTAGGATATCACTGTTTAAGCATCCCAGTTAGTGTTTGATGATTTCCAATGTTTCTTGATTCATACCACATACATTCCATGGTCCAGTTACTAATGAGTGTTTGCAGCTACTACTTATGATTTAGAGTCGTGCTGCAAAAGACCTCTTTAAAATCTTAAGAAGCAAAGATGTCACTTTGATGACTAAAGTGTGCCTGACCCAAGCCCTGGTATATTCAATTGCCTCATATGTACATGAAAGGTGGATGAAGAAAACGGAAGAAAAAAGAATTGATGGATGTGAATTGTGGTGTTGGTGAGGAACACAAACAAGTCAGTCTTGCTTCCTTGGACACATCATCAGTTTATACTTTCATAACCATAAACATATTAACCAGAAAGGGATTAAGTTTTCCATCTAGAAACTAGGAAACTGGCTCTCAGGGAAGACGCTGGTTGGCATCTGAGTTGTCCTCAAATCCAATGCATAGGCTCTGCTGCCACACTACAGCCCACCTCCAAGCCAGACCTGAACCTTAATTCTGCACTCACACAGCACTACACCTCGCACACCAGGAACACAAACATACCCAGCGCTCCATCTCCCAGGCCTGAGGGAATGATGCTGCACACACGTGATCAGTGCCCCTGCGAGGCAAGTGGTGTTAGCCCTACGCTATTGATGAGGAAACCGAGGTTCAGAAGGTTAAACATCCTACTCAAATTATGCAGCTGGGAAGTAGCTAGAATTTGAATGCAGTCCTGTTGGTCTGCTCTGTCTGCTACCCCATGCTGCCCCCGCATGCAGAGAGGATTGCTGCAGGCGCCGCAAGCCTAGCATATCCACGATAGCTGTGCCCATCAAGCCAGCCCAGCCCGGCCTTCAAAGTAAATCTGGGACATCGGCCCGGCTTTCCTGTTGGGCAGCCAACAGGCTTTTGTGGATAAATCACGATAGAAATAGAAAACGGAGCACAGCTGATTAGAACCAAGAGATAACAAGGCAAGGCCAGGAGGGCCCTTTGTCTGAGGCAGCCTGGGAAAAAGGCAGCTGGGGTCAGAGCTGCCTCTGTGTTAATGCCAAGGCGGTGAGAGTGCCATGGGTGTTCCTCAGCTTCGAGCAGCTTCCCAGTCAGCAGGGCTGATCCACCCTGAGCCCGTCAGTTTTCATGATATAAAGGCAGTTAGGGCTGTTGTGGGCTGAACACTGACTGGGGCCACCTACTCTCTGTGGCCCGAGGAATCACTTCCTCAGTTTGGGCCTCAGTTTCCTCATCTGAAATATGAGGGAAAAAGATGAATCCATATGGGAGGAAATGATGAATCCAGATGGGGGAAATGGTGAAAACTTTCTTCTTGATTTATCCTTTATGTGTTTAGGAGTCTGGAAGATTGTGAATCTTCCAACAGCCCACTTTAACAGGACATTAGGGTTATACTGTTAATGGATATACTTCAATCAATTCAAGTTTTCTTCCCTATTTACTCACATCTATGAAAGAGCTGGCCAAAACCAGGTGGTGGCCTGTGGTTGTGGAGGGAACAGGATTGGACTCAGGCCCTTGTCTGAATAGCTCTTGAGCCAGCTGCCAATCGTAGAGTGGTGCTCTGCAGTCTTGGGAAGTGCCGTATATGAGGAGCTGTCCCAACCCTTCTTACTGTACAAAAGTGAACGTGGGTGTTAGGTACCCAGTGACCTGGGTAGTTTGGGTCTCCAGCCTCCCTGCATTGTGCTCTTATCGCCAAAGAAAAAACATTCCTGTGTTTGGTGAGAGTCTCCATTGTAAGGCACTACTTTGAGGATTCAAGGGCTGTGATAAATAGTGTGTGTGTGTGTGTGGGTGGGGGGGACATATACAATGGAGATAAGAAAAAGGAAGAAAATGAAACGGGGAATTATCTCTGTTTCTCTGTAAAGGGGTGATTCAATGCCCTGCCATTTTTTGCTTAAGTTGACCAGGGCTGTTGTGGGATACACTGGAGCCTGGCTTAAAACCCAGCAGCAGGTGAACTCATTCTTGTTGGCAGCTTAAGCCTTAGTGACTGCTCTATTTTTTGGGGAACACTTGTGGTCAGAATGTGGTACTGCAACTCAAGCCAAGTGATGAAGCAGCCACCAGTAGAAAAATGAAAGAGAGAGTGCTTCTCCTGCCTGGGTGGAGGGCTCCTTGGTGTGCAGCCCAGAGGATAGGGTGGCCCCTGAGACAGGTGGATAAACCTACAGGGATATTTGCTCTTCAGGAAGAGTTGTCTCCCTCTAATGGCCACCTTTGGGTCCCTGGGTGGCACAGAGTTAAGCATTCAACTACAAACCAAAGGTCAGTGGTTTGAACTTGCCCTGAGATGCCTTGGTAGAAAGGCCTGGCCATCTGCTTCCAAAAGGTCACAGCCTTGAAAGCCCTATATGTACAGTCTCCTCTGTAACATACCGGGTTGCCATGACCCAGAATAGACTTGATGGCAGTTGGTTAATGCCCACCTTAGACAATGGTCCTCCTTTCCTGTATCCTAAAAAATATTTGCTTCCTGATGTGTTTTGGTACTGAAACCCTGTGCTTCCTATGGCCAATTTCAAGAACAAACAAACAAAAACCCCAAAACTCTGTTCAAGGCTTAATACGTAGAATTTCAGAGTGTCAAGGCCAGAAAGGACCTTAGAGCCCATCTAGTCCAACTCACTCACTTAAATTAGCATGTAAGGAAACTGAGATTCAGAGATAGGGATTGACTGACCAAAGGTCACACAGTAAGTTTCTGGCGGTGCCAGCCAGGCCTAAGACCTAATCCTATTCTGTGTGTTCTCAGGCTTGGCCTCAAAGTCAGACAAATGGGAGATGTGTTCTCAACCAGCATGAGATGGTGAAAGGGAGTCTGTGTTTACAATTAAGTAATTAGTAGCCCTAACCATAAACATAATAATGAACTGAAGTTTATTGAGAGCTTATTATGTGCTAGCAACTTTATAACCATTTTCTCATATAATTTCTACATTAGCCCATAAAAGAGGTGTTATTATTCCGGGTTTTGCAGATGAGAAAACTGAGGCTTAGAGAAGTGATGTAACATGTCTAAATTCACTGAGCCTACAAATAGCTGAGTGAGAGTTAGGACTTAGGTGGGCCTTATGAAAGAGGCCTGCCTATCTCTAAGGCCTATTTCTAAGCCCCATACCAACGTTAAATGAGCCTATAAGATATGCTCTGAGAACAGTCATGGGAGAAAGAAGGGCTGTTTATGCACAGGGAGATAGCTCAGGGGGCAGGGGTACATGGAGGGATGGACACAGGGAAGAGGTGACTATCGGGAGGAAGTGGGAGGGGAGCTGTTGCAATGTGGTGAATTGTGGTCAATGTCATGAGACAAAGTGTATGTGAACTGCTGAATGGAAAATGAATTTGCTCTGTAAATTTTCACCCAAATCACAATAAAAAAATAAATAAAAATTAAAAAATAATTCACTATTGAAAAAACAAACAAACAAAAAAGATATGCTCTGAAATGAGACAGAGATCATTCATAGACATCATCTCTTCTTATTTGAATGCTTTAAGCAAATCCACATACATTTACTGAACTTAATGGTTTAAAGCAGTAGTTCCCAAGCTCTAGAATGCAGCACAATCACCTGGAGAGCTTCTTAAAACCCGATACAGTAATTCTGAGGTGGGGTCTGGAAGTTTGTATTTCTAACAAGTCTCCAGGAGCCCTGGTGGCACAAACGTACTAGGCTGCAAACCGAGAGGTGGGTCGTTCCAATCTACCCAGCAGCTCTGCAGAAGACAGGCCTGGTGATCTGCTCCCATAAAGATTACAGCCTAGAAAACCCAATGGGGTTGTTCCACTCCGTCACAGGTGGTCAGAATGGATCCCACGGTACCTAACAACAGCCACGGTAAACGAGTGCCCGGGTGATGCTGATGCTGCTGGTCTGGGGACCACACCCAGAGAGGCAATGATGTAAAGGGATCATTTAAAGGCTCCGTGTCAGCTGATTTTCTTGCATTGGGTCTTACTTTCCAAATAACTTTTTAGGAGCAAAGCTGCTAGGCTTTTGACAAGATCCTTGTCTCAGTGAAAGAGATGCTGGTTACGAAATAAGGAAAATAATGGTATCATTTGATTTTCTAACTTCCATTTCAAAAGGATTACCAAACCCACTATGGTAATACCGATTCATTGTTGTTATGTGCCGTCAAGTCGGCCCCGACTCATAGCGACCTCTCCTTGGGTTTCCGAGGCAATATCACTACAGAAGTAGGATTGCCCAACCTTCCTTCCGAGGAGTGGCTGGTGGGTTTGAACCGCCAGCCTTCTGGTTAGCAGTCAAGTGCTTTAGCCACTATGCTACCAGAGCTCCTAGTGGCCCTTTATAGAGGCAGAGAACTGCCGCACAGGGATTTCCAAGAATGGAATGGAAATCTTTACCGAAACGGACTGTCTCATCTTTCTCCCACTGAGCAGCTGATAGGTTTGAAACACTGACTTTTATGGTTAGCAGCCAAGCACTTTAACCACTACACCACCACAGCTCCTTCCAAAGGATTACAGAGGGGGCTTTTAGTTGGGATGAATTGTGAGAAAAGCTAAAGAATTAGGCTAAAAAGCACAAGATGCAGAAACGAATGAACTCTAATCATTTCTCCTGAACCTGCCCTACTCCTCTCAAGATTCAGGGTCCTAGGGGAAAGTGCTTTGGACTGAGCTTAGGCCACATGGCCATTCCTGAGCCAATCACAGTGGCCAGGGGAATGTGATGCTCTGATTGGACAAACCTGAGTCACATGCCCACCCCTGGAGCAGGAAGTGAAATGGACCCCAGGAAATGAACTCCACTGGAGGTACAGAGCCTGAGAAGGGGACGGGAGGTCCCCCTAGAGGGAGCCTATGATTGAGGACACCAGAAAGAAGGGTAAATGGATACCAGGTGTCAAAACCACACATACCCAGACAGAGGGATCATCCTTTCTAGTTTCCAAGCAACCACTCACCTTTTGTTTCTGGTTACTCCTCTTTTCCACTAAATTGTAGCACTAGGGCTGACTTTTCTGTGCATGGAGGAGGACCAAATCCAGGAGGATGAGTACCGGGGGTGGAATACCCAATAAGCAAGGTAAGCATGTGCTTCCTTGCTAATGTGTAGTGAAAAAAGATGTGGTGAAACCCATGTGAAACTGTTGACTACAGAGTAGTGAGTAAGCACAGGTAAGCACATGCTAATCTTGCTTACTGGGTACTCTGTCCCTGTCTTGGATTGTAAATTTGTAAAGAGGAAGGGACTGTGGAGCTGGGAGAGACTCAGATGCCAGCCATACCTAGAAGCAAAATCATTGATGTGATGAAAAATTGTGAACCTGTTCACTGCAGATTAGTAAGTAAGCACAAGCAAGCCCATGCTTACTTGCTTACTGGGTAATCTGACACTGAGTGAAGTGGAAAGAGATCTGGGCTGGAGATTTGGTAGGCCTGGTTCTGCAACAAATGGCCACACACACTTCCTTTCCTCCCTGAGTCGTGATTCTTCAGCTATAAAATGAGGAGACTGGGCGGGATCTCTGTGGGTCCCAGAAACTCCACTGAGCTCTCCACCTGCCTGATCTGCCCTTTGTCCTTCAAATAGTTGCTCCTGTTGCGTTGAGACCTCCTCTAGTGATCCTACCCAAGATGCCCCTTACTTTTCTGTCTCTAATTATTCTGTCTCTAGACAGCCTTTTTCCTCTATAATGCTTATCATAATTCGTGTTTATTGTGTGTTCATTAAGCTGCTTATTGCCTGGCGCCACTACACTGTAAGTACCTCTCTTGTTTCCTATTGTTTCTTTAGCACCTATGGGCTCAATAAACATTCTTAGATGCAAGAACAATGAATGCAAAAATGAGAAGCCCTGCCTCTGTGTTTTCTTCTGAAGATTTTCCTCAAAGATACTACACTGTGGACCTGTCATTCTGGGCACCCTGCGGGAACCAAGAATAAAGAAAGATGCTGGCATAAGAAATGGTAACTGGCACAGCTTCTTTCTTCTCCAACCCTACACATTCCTACCCAGTGCTGAAGGGGCCTGTGATCCCTCCCTTTCTAGTCCCTCTGCACTGGGATATGTGTCTGATTGTGCCCATGTTAGTAGGTTGGCCTATCCAGTCTTCTCCCTTGGCCTTAAAACATGTCCATAGGTTCAGGTGCCCTCAAAAAACCAAAAGAACCGATTATGACTCACAGTGAACTCCGTAGGACAGAGTAGAACTGCCCCACAGGGTTTCCAAGACTATAAATCTTTATGGAAGTAGACTGCCTCATCTTTCTCCCATTGAGTGGCTGGTGAGTTCAAACCATGGACCTTTTGGTTGGCAGCCCAATGCTTTAATCAGTACACCACCAGAGCTCCCCTAAAAGTCCTTTTAGGAAAGGATCTGATAAAATCAGGCACCTGGTGAATGAGAACAGCCGCTTCTGGTAAAATCAGGCACACTGGTGAATGAGAACAGCTCCTGTATTTTTCACACCAAACAATAAACCAAGATACTTAGTTTTTGTGACATTTCCTGTAGGACCAGCTACATAAACTCTAGGGCTCAGTACAAAAAGAAAATGCAAGACTCTTGTTCAAAAATTATTATGAATCTCAAGATGGTGGCAGCAGAGCACTAGGCCAAGTGCAGGGGCCTCTCTAAACATGGGCCCCATATCCACGAAGAAGCAGGCTGGGAAATTAGTTTGGATTCTCTGGGCTGACCCTGCTCCGTTTGTCGACACTGCAGCTTCCAAGAGATCTTTTTCCAACGACTTGAGAAGGCTACTCTAGACAGGACTCTCAGCAGCCACTGGACAGGGACATACAGGCCACAAGAGGCTGCCACCCACTTCTTGACCCAAAACTACCCTTTAGACTGAACGGTTTCTAGCTAAGTTAGTTGACTCAGAGCAGAACCAAGTTTACTTTCTTTTATCTAGTGGCCTCAGGAAGCAGGAAAGTTGTTTTTGTAAAAGTCCTCAGAAGGTAAACATGATGAAGTTCTTTGATTCTGTTTACAGGACACACTGGCATGGAGGGAATTTCTGTTGCCACCACATGCTACTGTTTACCTGTCCTTCATACACCTCCAGTGAGCAAGCAAGATAGCTGCCACTGGGGCCCATCCTTGGGGAGCTTGGCTTTATTTTAGGGGAGAGGAAGGAAGGGAGAGGAAGAGTTAGGGCAGGCCCAGGGGTGTGACCATGAATGAGAATGGGAGGGACTGTGGCTTAAAACCCACTGCCATTGAGTTGACTCTGACTTATAGTGAGTGACCCTATAGAGTAGAACAGCCCCATAGGGTTTCCAAGGCTGAGATCTTTATGGAAGCAGACTGCCATATTTTTCTCCTGTGGAGTGGCTGATGGGTTCAAACCCCCAAACTTTTGAGTCACTGAGCCACCAGGGTTCCTTCGATTGCAGCTTACAAGTCCGAAAATCCACCAAGGGAAATTCTGAACTACAGTCATCAAATTATTCAATCAATATATGTTTATAAATATATATAATTGTAATTGTTGATTAAATTAAAACAAATACAATTATTTATTAAGTTGGATTTATTTTTGAATAGGCAATACATTTCATGGTTCAAAAGTTGCAAAAAGGTGTATGGTAAAAATATCTTCTTCCCAGCTCCCAAGTAATCTGGTACCCTTCCTACAGACAGTCATTATAACTAGGTTTTTATTTTATTTTATTTTATTGTGATTTGGGTACAATTTTACAAAGCAGATCCATTTTATGTGCAATAGTTCAACTCTGATTAGTATCCCCACAATGTAACAGTTCTCCTCCCCTCTTCCCTGTGGTTACTTCTTCCCTGTGTCCTTACCTATGTGTCTCTGCCTGCCTTGCTTTCTCCCTGTGTAAATGTCGGCCTTCTAATCTCCCATGCTTGACAGCTCTAAGGACTGCATCTCCTTGGTATAGTTGTGCAGCTTGTGGAAACTAGTTTTTCTTTTTTTAAAATCCTGGAAGAAATACTGTTTGCATAAATAAGCAAATATGTATATATCCTCCCCTCCCTTTTTCACCAGTGATAACATATCTTAACCTGTTCTGTTCCTTGCAGTTTTCACTTAACAAGATATCCAGAAATTCTACATTAGTTCACAAAGAGCTTCCTCATTGTGTTACAGGCCTGTTAGTATGCTCATTGTGCAATTACATCGTCATTTGTTTAACCAACTGACATTCAGGTTGGTCAAGTCTTTTGTTATTACAAACAGTGGTGTAATAAACAACTTTGGTTACTGAGTTGAAAATTTCTCTTGCTTCCTTTAAGAAAACTGCAAGTCAGAGTCACCCATTCACTGTCACTCAGTGTCAAAGGGTGTGTGCTTTGGTAAATTTGATAACACTACTTCTTAGCCCTCCGTGGAGTTCAGCAAATGTTTATTAACAGGGCCCACTTCCTGTTAACACTGTTGGGGATAACACAGTGACCCCACAAACTTGACCCCTGCTCTTATAGGGTGCAGTCTTGGGTGGGGGGAGATAGAGACAAGTCCCAACAATCCATGAGAATCCATGATGAATGATAAGAGGATTTCAGATTATGATAAATACTGTGAAAAAGTCCAAGCCCGGTGTTGCGATGGAGTACGTGTGGAAAGAGATTTTAGATGGGGACTAGGGACGGCCTCTAGAATAACTGAGCTGTGCTTGGGGAGATGGTTCTAGATGCCATACAAATAAACTTAGGACTTTGAATTTGTGGTATTTGTAAAATTCTTTTAGACTTTTTCCATCAGTTGGTTGCCCACATACCAGGGATTGCTTTGTGGGGGACTTGTGGGAGTTAGAGACATTTTCTGTCTAGCTAATTCTGTTTTGGGAGCTCTGGTAGCATAGTGGCTAAGACACTTGCCTGCTAACCAGACGGCTGGCGGTTCAAACCCACCAGCCACTCCT
>NW_006922444.1:34483-49524 GCF_000298275.1 Orycteropus afer afer
AGGATTGCCCAACCTTCCTTCCGAGGAGTGGCTGGTGGGTTTGAACCGCCAGCCGTCTGGTTAGCAGGCAAGTGACTTAGCCACTATGCTACCAGAGCTTCTCCTGTTCTGGGTGTTAGGAATATATATATATATATAAAACCTCACCTCTGTTGAGTTGAATCCAACTCAGAGCGACCCCTACTTGGGTTTCTGAGGAGGTGTCACCATGGAAGTAGATTGCCCAGTCTTCCTTCTGAGCTTAGGGATATAGTGATAAGGAAAACGTAAAAATGGAGTTTGAATTCCAGCATGGGTAGGGGGAGATAGGCAATACAGAAACCATGTGATTAAAATATAATTTGTTGCATGCTGATAAATGCTAAGGGAAAAAATAAGAAAGGAGGCAAGAAGTGTCAGAGGAGGAAGGGTTAGATAGGGTGAGCAACTAGGCTTCACCGAGAAGGTGAATACTTAGTAAATACCCTAGTAAAGTGACTATGTGACTATCTGGGGCAAAGCATTCCAGGCAGAGGAAACAGCCAGTGCAAAGGCCCTGAGGAAGGATCGGGCCTGGTGTGTTAGAAGAATTCTAGTAACATACCATGCACTGTTTGAAGCTCTCTCACTCCAGTGCAGGAGGTACTGTTATTGTTTCCATTAACAGATGGGCTGTCTGTGGCCAGAGAGGCTAAACAGCTTGCTCCAGGCAGCAGTCTTAAATACTAAGGTATGTTAAATAAATGATTTAATTGCCCTGGTAGACCCAAGTACCCAAGATTTACACCTCTAGCCTGCAGCAGCTAGTTTTCCAAGCCCTGAGCCTTGGAGGAAAAGCCAGGGTGTGGTGGTAAGGGAGGGAGTGACTCAGGCCTTGGCCAGCTTCCTGCTGAGTCACAGCTGGAGGGCCAAGGAGGGAGACAGTGGTGCTCAGCCCTTACCTCCTCACAGTGGCAGGGTCCTGCCTTTTGGAGGAAAAGGTTGGCGACTGGCCTTAACTACACATCATCAGTGGACACATTCATCTGACTTTCCCAACGGCTCCATTGTTAAATTGTGGGTGGGCTGTGTTTTCAAATGTGGCCCCATAGCCAGCAAGAGGAAACAGCCCTGGAGGTTGACTTTCTGCCTAACCTAGCATTGTATTATTCTCCACAATGTCTTGGATGGACAGAATGTGTCCAGAAAGGTTCAAAGTTTAAAATCCTACCATATTCCGCAAATGCACCATTGGTTCATTGAGGCTTGGAGATGATGACTGGCAGGGTGGAAAACTCAGCTACAGGGGCTGGGCATGTGGGCCTTGTCAGCTGTCTCTCTTCCATCTCAGGTTGAACTATCCAAGAGCAGAACAAGAACGTGTGTGCTTGGCATGCCTACAAAGGTGAGTAAGTTGCCGAGGGGAGTCACACACATCAGCCTGGGCCTCGTGATGCCTCCTCTCTATTGTTGTTATGTGCCATTGAGTCGGACCCGACTCATAGTGACCCCTCCTTGGGTTTCCGAGGCAGTATCACTACACAAGTAGATTGCCCAACCTTCCTTCCGAGGAGTGGCTGGTGGGTCTGAACCACCAGCCTTCTGGTTAGCAGTCAAGTGCCTTAGGCACTATGCTACCAGAGCTCCTAGACTTACCCAAATCTGGCAAGGAGCAGTGGGTAAATGCTATAATGTGCATACCAAGTCTGTTGGGACATCAGAACAGGGATTAACAAAAAATATTAGCCCACGTGTACTGAGCACTTACTTAGTTGCCATTATTCAAAGCATTCTAAATATTCTAATGACATGTTTTATCTTCTTTCCCTAGTCCCCACACCATTCTAGAAGGGAGGTACTTCCTACTTTATAGGTAAGGCAATGGAGGCACGGTGAAGAAAGGGTGAGAGAACAGTGAAGAAAATCCTAGAGTCAGGAAAACACAGGCTGGGCGTTAGGAGCTGTGAGAGGCTCTGAGTGATCTGCTTCCGGAATATTCAGCGGATTAAGCCGTTGAAAATCCTACGCAATGTTGTTCTACTCCAACACATATGGGTCACCACTAGCAGGAGTCAACTAGACAGCAGCTGGTTTGGTTTATGAAGGGCTGGTGTGAGGACGTGGAGGAGAAGTTACAGTGAGAGACAAATCTAGAGAGGACAGTGGCCAGGTTATGGACTGAGTTCATAGAGGGTAACAAAAAAAAAAAAAAAACAACAACCAAATTCACTGCCGTTGAGTCAGATCCGACTCATAGTGACCTCTTCTTGAGTTTCCGAGGTGGTATCACTACAGAAGTAGATTGCCTAATCTTCCTTCCTAGGAGTGGTTGGTGGGTTTGAACCGAGCCTTCTGGTTAGCAGTCATGTGCTTTAGGCACTACGTCACCAGAACTCCTACAGATGGTAAGGAAGCATTGAATATTTTCGAGCGTCCTTCTTTTGATGCCCCAGAGCTATTTCTTTATTTCTTTGGTTTAGGGTTGCCTTGGAATACAAATAGTGAGGATTAAACAAAAACAGTAGAAAGAACCCAGGCTCTTTGGTGAGGAGACCCCTCCCTTGCTCCTTGCTCACAAAATATCCTTTGCATGAGCTGAGCTCCTGTTCCGGAAAATCCTTAGATAAAATCGGCCTGCTATGTGCACCAGTGTTCATTGCAACACTATTCACAATACCCGAAAAGTAGAAACAACCCAAGTGTCCATCAGCAGATGAATGGATAAACAAAATGTGGTACGTATATTTGTGGCAATACAAAGGATTACTCAGCCATAAAGAGAAATTAAGTCCTGACACATGTTACAACACGGATGAGCCTTGAAACCACTGCACTGAGTGATAAGTTAATCATGAAATGATGGTCTGTGTGATCCCACTGTCTTAGTTTCTTAACACTGCTGTGACAAAATGCCACAAATGGGTAGCTTTAAGGACAGAAATTCAGTTTCCCACAGTTTAGGAGGCTAGAAGTCCAACTTCAGGGCCCTGGCTCTAGGGGAAGGCGTTCTCTCTCTGTTGGTTCCGGGGGACAATCTTTTCA
Source organism: Orycteropus afer afer (assembly GCF_000298275.1). Classification (NCBI taxonomy): domain Eukaryota; kingdom Metazoa; phylum Chordata; class Mammalia; order Tubulidentata; family Orycteropodidae; genus Orycteropus; species Orycteropus afer. Next base: position 37,484 of record NW_006922444.1, read on the forward strand.
GCTTCTGTTCCTTGGTTCCTTGGCAATCTTCATTTCTTCCCTTCTTAATCTGTACTGTGCTCTGGTGCTGTAGTGGGTAAGACATTTGGCTGCTAAGAGAGAGAGAGAGAGAGAGTACACACCTGGAAACAACAACAACAAAAAAAAACCCTGCATGTTCCAGGAAAAGTCCTACCTAGTGCTGTCCACAGCTGGCTGGTCCTCTTCTTTCTGGCCATATCCACCTTCTCTGAGTCCACTCAGTTGTCCTGGCTGTCACCTCCTTGCTCCTCAATTCTAGTGCACACCGGTTTTTCTGTCTAGCTAGGACTTCCTCTTCTTTAGCAAAACTTCTCCCCATTCCTACTATATTGCTTCACCATACCCTCTTGTGATAAACCCACTGCCATGAGTGGATTCCAACACATAGTGACCCTACAGGACAGAGCAGAACTGCCTCATAGGGTTTCCAAGGGTGTCATTTTTACAGAAGCAGACTGCCACATCTTTCTCCCACAGGGCAGCTGATGAGTTAAAACCACCAACCTTCCAGTTAGCAGGTGAGTGCTTAACCATTGTGCCAACAGGACTCCTTCTCTTATTAGTCATCATTAGTTGCCTATCCAATCTATTCCTTCTTCTTCCTGGCTAAAGAAATCCCAGTTTTGTTCATGGTGACCATGTTGGCAGCCACAGGTATTGAGTTGTGATATGTTTAAGTCAATAAAGACAACCCTTTTCCCCACTTTCCCAGCCTCCCTATCCAGTTTTGGCCAAAAAGACCTAAGAGGAAATCCGCTATGGGATTTCTGAGAAAGCTTTTGAGTTTTTGACAAAAGAGAACAGCCCTAGCCTCCTCCCCCTAACGACCCTTCCCCTCAACTTAAATCCAGTCGTGATGGCTAGTGCTCCTGCAGCTGGAAGGATGTGAAGTGAGAATTGTCAGCAAACTGCATTTCGAGAAAGCCTGCCTGCTGAGGAGAAAGTGTGACCAAACACAGAGAGAAAAGCAATGGGGTGGAGTAAGAGAAAGAGAGAGAAGTTGAGGCCTTATTTGAATTTCTAGACCCCTTTCCTTTGAGACAAGTTTTCATTATCTGCATCCAAAGGAGTCTGCTTTATACTCCCTTAGTTCCAGGTTTCCTATCTTGACAAAAGAAAAGAAAAAGCAAACCAACTGCCCTCAAGTGGATTCTGACTCATGGTGACCCCACGGATTGCAGACTAGAACTGCAGTCCATTGGGTTTTCAAAGCTGTGACCTCTTGGAAGTTGATGACCAAGTGTTTCTTCTGAAGTGCCTGTGTGTGGTCTTGACCTGCCAACTTTTTGGTTAGTAGTTGATCAATTAACCCAGAGCTCCTCTTATCTTAATGTCCATTAGGGTTTCCAACCTTCTGCTTATGACACATGTGACTGACAGGATGTATGTGGGGCTCTAGTCACACATCCACCCCCCTAATCTGTCCTCATCCTTAGCCCCTGCTCCCAGATATCACCTCTTCTACCTGTTTGGTCAAAAATTGGCCAAAGGGAAAGAAGAATGAGGAAACATAGGGTGTCACCACACACCAAGGCCACTTCAACTCCACAATGTCCTCAGAATGTCTTTGCAACTCCCTTGTTTGAGAAATACTGAGGTTAAGAAAAGCAAGCTGAATGGGAAGAAGTAGGGGTGGTGTGGGGCTGTCTAATCTGAGAGGGACCTTCGAGATCATCAATCCATTCTCTCACTTGTTTGTTCATTCATGTCACAACATCTTCGTGCCAGACTCTCAGGTTGCTGTTGTTGTTGTGTGCCATCGAGTCGGACCCGACTCATAACAACCCCTGCTTGGGTTTCCCTGGCGGTATCACTTATGGCAGTAGATTGCCCAACCTTCCTTCCAAGGAGTGGCTGGTGGGTTTGAACCACCAGCCTTCTTGTTAGCAGTCAAGTGCCTTAAGCACTACATTACCAGGGCTCCTTCCTGACTCTCAGGTGGTCCCTGTCTATTCTACATAGGAAAGGAAATGTGAAGTACAATGTAGGGAAGTATGAAAGGAAGAAAACTAATGAGCGAGTCTCCACCATACAAAGGCAAGCTATCTTTGGTCAGTGGTAGATCCTGGCTTGGAACCCAGGCCATCTGGCTCCAAAGTCTGTGCTTATAACCACATCACTTACTGTCCCCTCACTGGCAAAATGGGGACGACTCACTCATTTTAGTAATTAGAGATGACAGTGAAGGGGTAAAATGCATGGGCTCTGGAGCCAATGTGCTGGGTTCAAATCACAAGTTTATCAGTCAGTCATTAGTTGTGCAACCTGAATCACTTTGCTTAACTTTTCTCTCTCTGCCTTGATTTCCTCCTCTGTCAAATGGGAGTGATAATAACAATCAGGGTTTTGTGAGGATTACGTGAGTTAATACATTCGTTCCTGGCACATGGTAAGTTCTCAATCACCGCTGCCTTCTATTCACTCTCAGGTCTCCTCACTTTTGGAAAGAGTTCTCTCTTTCCAGTCTTAATTATATTCGTCCCTGTTATTCATAATCATAGCACTCTGTTCCCTTTCGACATAGTGCTTAGGACAATTTGTAATCATATATAAGAGTAAAGGAGCCAGGAGGGGAGGGGAGGAAACACTGTGTGTGGCGGAGAGGGGGGGCAGTAAAGGAGCCCTGCTAGGACAAATGGTTAAGCCTTTGGCTGCTAACCACAAAGTTGGTGGTTTGAACCCACCTAATTACTCTGTGGAAGAAAGACCTGACACCCTGCTTCCGTAAAGATTCTAGCCAATGAAACCCTATGGGGCTGTTCCTGTCACATGTTGTCACTGTGAGTTGAAATCAACTCTATGGCACCTAACAGCAACAACAACGTGTAAGAATAATCACCTCCTAGGGTTGTGATGATGATTAAATGGGGTGATGCAAGTAAATAAAGCACAGAGCTTGGGACATTTATTTACCTCCTAGCAAGTGCGAGCATTTATTCTTGTTATCATTATTGTTTACACTGGCTTTCTTCCTGGGCTCAGATCACTGACAGATGTCCATTACTGATTGACATATGTACATTCATCATATCTATGGTACCATCAATTACAAGTCACACCATTACATGTATTCCTAAGAAATGGGAAAACCATGGTACAAGGATTTCTTATCACTATGAGGTTTCATTTTATGCAGATTGAAGAGCTCTTTCATGTCTTATTTAGACACAGATTTTCATCACACATCAAGCTGCTCTGTTTCCTTGCCTCTCTTTATTAGTACACAATAAATTTTCATTTCAGTGTCAAATCAGCAGGTAATCTTTTTGAAGACATTGTAGGAGGTGATTAAACTCAACACTGGTAGTACTCACGATGCACATAGCTCAAGAGCAAGGATGACCACGTTTGTGCGTGAGCCAGGAATGGCACCTACACCGTGACTGTCACCTAGCCAACAACAGTTGAAGATGCCATTGATTGCAACACATGATGACCTTATTTCAGAGGTGCAAAAGTGTGGGGGAAGAGTGTCTTAAAACTGAGGAAACACAATATTAAAATTAAATGTCCCCTTCACATATGTATGGTTCCCTATTTGGTTTTCTAAAAGCCACTATGGTTTAAATCCAACCATTTAGATGCTCAACAACAACAACAATTTAGATGCTCTTTTAAAGTAGTGATTTCACAAAAATGACCAGAATTACTGATCGGAGAGAGTCTGGTGGAACCCCCAAGACTATGGCCCCAGGTTACCCTTCAGGCCTAGAAATGAACTCACTCCCATGGATTGGCCCTCTGCCCAACAGTAGAAAGACCTACATGCAGAACACCTACCCCAGGTGGATGCACTCACCTACCTAAGGAGATGCACCCCTGGGAGCAATCGGCCTTGGGGCACCAGAGGGGCAGCATTCATGTAAAGGGAAAGCTGGACAGACAAGAGTGCGTAGGTAAGAAGGGCACAGGGAAGGGGTAGTTACAGGGACAGGAGGGGAGGAGCGTTTGCTATGGTCGGGGATGGTAATCAGGGAGTGAAATCAAATGTACACGAACTGTTGAATGTAAAACAAATTTGCTCTGTAAATTTGCACCCAAGCACAATAAATAAATAAATAAATACAATAATGATTTCATCTACGTTGAACTTTGTGTTCATTAAAGCAATGCTAGCTGCGGTAACAAATAAACTCTGAAACCTCACCAGTTAACACTATAAAGGTTTATTTCTAATCGTGTAAAGTCTAAATCAGGTGTTCCTGATTGACACCAGGGGCTCTCTTTCATGCAGTCATTCAGAAACCCAGGCACATGGAGATTTTGCTGATTTCAATAGATGACTTGAAGAGTTGCCCTGGACATATAAGCAGTGGGCAAATGAGGAAGAGCAGGTAGGGTCCTGAATAAAAAAAAAAGGTTTTATGGGCTAAGTCTAGAAGTGACTTAGACAACATTGTTTTTTTTCTGGCATTCCACTGCCAGAGCTTGATCACATGGCCACACCTAACTGCAAGGAAGGCTGGGAAATGTAATCTAGCTGTGTCTCCAGGAAGAAAAGGAACTGGGTTTGGTAATCAGTAGCAATTTCTGCTCCAAGATTTACAGAGAACAAAGGCACTGTGATGGACACTCTGTATACATGAATTCATTTCACCTTCATAGCAAGCCCACAGGTGGGTATTATCCTCATTTTATAGTAAAGAAACGGAGGCTCAAAGAGGTGAAATGACTTGCCCAAGGCCACAGAGTTTCACAGTCATGGAGCCAGATTTGAGAGTTTGTCTGCTTATATTTTTCCCATTACATTCATTTGCCTGTTTGAATTATACAAGAAAGGTGAGGCAAGAGAAACTATAGTAATTTTTGTACAGGGCTAACAGGTATTCTCTTTTTTCCCAAGAGCACAGATTTTATCCCTAGTCACATCTTGCCAGTGGATGTGAGAGGACCGGCCTACAGAGTTTGCTTCTCACTAACAGCCTGGGTTTTTTCTGGCTGGGTCTCGGTACAATGTGTCCTCTTCCATGCACGTGACACTTGGGAGCAGTCCTTTTTGACGGTGGGGATATGTCTGTAGATACATAAAAACCAAAAAACCAAACTCATTGCCATACATTGCTGTGCAAACCTTCACTGAAAACATAATAAAGTATTATTAAAAAGCAACCAAACCAATAAATATAAAATTATGCCATCATTTTTAATATCTCTGAAGTATTCTATTACACAGCTGTACCCTAGATGATATAAAATAGTCTTAAAAGTCAAAACAATAAAACATGATGTGTAGATGCTCAGTGGATTCTAGCTTGAAAAACCAGGAGTTAAAAATACTTTGGAAACAGCTATGTATGTTTGAGAATGGATAGAAAGTTTGATTATATTAAGGAATTGTTGTTAATTTTGTTGGATGTGCTAAGTGTTGTGGTTAAGAAGAAAAACATTTTAATTTTTAGAGATATATCCTGAAGTGTCATGATGCTTATACTTTAAAGCACTTCAACAATAACAGTCACAGAAAAATAGATGAAGAAAATGGCAAAATATTAAGAATTGTTAAATGTTGGTAATAGGTATGTGGATGTTCACTATGTTATTTTTACTCATGTTGTTGTTGTTGTTATGTGCCATTGAGTCGTCTCCAATCCACAGCTTTACTCTATAACATTTACTTTTTGAAGTAAAATAAAAAGGATGTTTGGATGAGGGTTAAAAGCAAGTAGCATTTATCATTATCTGACATTTTCCTTGTTATGTTTATTGATTGATTGATGACTTTTCTCTCCACCACCACCACCACCACATTTGACATAGCTCCATGAAGATTTGTTAGTTTTGATCAGAGTGCCTAGTTCATAGTAGGTACCCAGCACAGAGTCAGGTTTTTACTTTTCAGCCATACTCAACCCTCTTTGGTGTAGTTGTCTCTCATCCATCATTCCTGGCCTCTTAGATCTCCCTGGTCTGGCTGCATATCTCCTCTCTGACTTCTCCTTCCACACCCTGTCCTGCCTTGTCTTAATCCATCCCAGGTCACAGACTCATAGGTAAGTGGTAAGCAGAGGGCTGTTGGTGGCCCACAAGCCCACCGTAGTCTCAGCACCAGTCTTGCACCCTCCCCTGTGACTTGCTGCCATCACATTGTCAGCTCCCAGAGGGCAGGGACTCTGCCTTCTATTTCTGGGCTGTTGCTGAAGCACTTGGTGCCACACATAACTGATGCTCTGAAATCATTTGTTGATCGATCACTTGTAGTCATCCCTTTTCTGGTCCCACCTCAATCTTATTTGATGAGAAATATTTTCATGTGTTAACTTCTTTTCTCTTATTACTTTTAGTTATACAAGTGACACATGGTCACTGTAAAATAATTAGAAAATGGAAATAAGCTAATAAAAAAAGTGTTAAAATTATGTGAAATCTCATCCCATTAATATCATTTGGGTGCATTATTAACAATCCTCTGTGCATATATTCAAATATTTTTCTCTATAAAAGGTGGGATTACTTTTATCCTTTTTTTCACCCAGCAAAATATTGAGAATGTTGCTCAAAAAACAGTAAATATAACGTATATGAGATCAAATGATCAACAGTTACTTTAAAACAAAGATAAGAATGTATAGGGGCAGGTAACTAGATTAGTGGAGACAGAACAACCACAACAGAAATAATGAGAATGTTCATGCGTTGTGAAGAATGTAACCAATGTCACTGAACAACTGGTGGAGAAATTGTTGAATGGGAACCTAAACCGCTGTGCAAACCTTCACTGAGAACACAATCAAATATTAAAAGACAAACAAGCCAATAAATTTAAATCCATGCCATCATTTGAAATATCTTTAAAGTATTCTGTTGTAGAACTATAACATAGTATATTTAACTGATGTCCTATTGGCGGACATTTTTTTCTAATTTGCTACTGTAATGAACATCTCTGTATCTTTCTTTGTGCACATGCCATTCATTCAGTCCTTTATTCAACAGTGTTTTACTGGGTACCTACTATGTATCAGCCTCTTTTCCAGGCACTGGAGAAACAACAGTAATCAAAACAGACAATTACAGGTCCTTTCTTCCCAGTGGTGGAGTCTGGAAATGTTGTACAGAAACGGCACTTCACAGAGGGAAGGTGCAAAAAGGGCAGGGAGGAGGCCACATGTTCTGACCTCCTCTAATCTCACAAGAGGAAGACAGGATTACCAGCAGTAACCCAAGGCCTATTCCTACAAGGCCAGACATGCTGCCTCTCTCCAGCCCTTTCTCCAACCATTCCTCCCAAACACCACCACCTCTCTCCTGGGTTCGATAATTCGCTGCAGTGGCCACACAGAACTCACAGATTATGGAGTTTATTAGGGAAGAACCAGGCTATAATTCAAGCTCAGGAAAAATGCTCAGTCTTTCTCCCAGTCCCTCAGCCAACAGTCTCTCACAGTCTCTTTCCCAGCAGTGCTGGTCCCTCGGTGTCTCACTCAGCAATGCGTGTCTCTTGCGTCTCTTTCCCAGCAGCATGTGTCTCTTTCAGGGGCGCATGTCTCTTTAGTAGCACATCTTCCTCAACCAGCAATCAGAGAGCGTTCTGCCTCTAGGAGGCCTCCTTTTGAGCCCGGCAGGGTGGTCAAACTAGCCAATTATAGCATCAGAACTCTAAGCACCTGAGAGAGAGTGGGCACCTCCCAGAACATTGTTTTGTGCCACTCCCAACAGAAATACTCCAGGTGGACACCTTCGGCAATCAGGAGCTCCTCAGTTGCTCATAGCAAATCCCATCTTGGAGTATACAAAGACTTATGGGTAGAAAAGCCACACAAAGTAATTTACTACACTGCAGAAGGAAAAGAAGAAAGAATAGGTCATTAGCTGTGGGTCTCAGGTAGCTGAAGGAGAGAATGTGTTTGGTGTCTGCCACATTTCTTCATCCTTCAATGACACTTTTGTCCATGTCACTGATCTCTCTGGCCAGGAAGTATCTGCTAAGTGACCGGTAGGATGAAGGTGAAATCTGGCTGAGTTGGATTTGTACCATAAGCTGCCATGTTGGCTGCCCAGGATGTGTTTCTAAGGTGCAAGGAGCTGGATGTCATTACCTAGCTTAGGCTGGTTTCTCTACAGGAGCAAAACTAATGAGGTGTGTATACGGAGACTGGCAAGCCAAGATCCACAGATCAGCCGTCAGGCTGGAGGCTTCTCCCCACTCACTTGTTTACATGGGCTGTTGTTGTAATTAGGTGCCATTGAATTAGCTCCAACTCATAGTGACCCTATGTACAACAGAATGAAACACTGTCTGGTTGTGTGCCATTCCCACAATCCTTGCTATACCTGAGCCCATCATTGCAGTCACCGTGTCAATCCATCTCGTTGAGGGTCTTCCCCTTTTTTGCTGACCCTCTACTTTACCAAGCATCATATCCGTCTCCAGGAAATAGTCCCTTCTGACACCATGACCAAAGTAGGTGAGATGAAGTCTGGCCATTCTTCCAAGGAGCATTCCGGCTGCACTTCCAGGACAGATTTGTTTCTTCTGGGAGTCCATGGTATTTTCAGTATTCTCCCCCAACACCGTGATTCAAATGCATCAATTCTTCTTTGGTCTTCCTTGTTCATTGTCCAGCTTTCAAATGCATATGAAGCAATTGAAAATACCAAATTGAAAATACCTGAGTTAGGTGCATCTTAGTACTCAAAGTGACACCTTCAACACTTTAAAGAGGTCTGTTGCAACAGATTTTCCCATTGATTTCTTGACTGCTGCTTCTGTGGGCTGATGAAGCCGACATTGGCAAGTCAGATAGCAGGTTTCTGGCTCATGTCCAAGAAGTGGAGGTCAGAAGACGACGAGGTCGATGCAGGATTATGAGAAAGTGAGCTTTCCCAGAATATCCTTATATATTAGATACAGGCCACATTCCAGGGAATCTCCACTTCCAGCTGTCTGGCCCCCCACATCAGATCACAAATGGAGGATGATTGCATAATATCTGCCAAACGACTGAGAATCATGGCCTAACCAAGCTGACACCTAACCTTAATCATCGTACTGCCCTAAGAAAACTCTGTACCCCAGGAGGAAAAGGAGGAAGCTCCCTGGTCCTGGGGCCCAGTCTGCCTCTAGAACTCTTGCCCGTTCAGGAATGAAGATTGTGTGGATTGATGATGTCACCCCATCCCCTCCAATTGCACCACAGAAAAGGGAGTTACTGTGATCCCTGCCTCTGAACAGGACTCTTCAAATTACTGTTTTCTGTTAATAAATTACCTTCATATAAAACAAACAAACCAAAACCAAAACAAAACAAAACAAAAAAACCCTCAATTATTTTCTTAAAATAAATGATAAGCAGTGAATTTGCTGGGGTGAAGGAGATACCTTTTATTACTATTGTTGGCTTTTAATATATGTTGCCAAACTCCTTCCACAGAGACTGAGTTGGGTGCCATTTCTGCCAGTAATGTGTGAGTTTCCTGAGCCCCACACCACCATGGCTTAAGAGCCAGTTCCAGACAATCAGTGCAAGGAGGTGTCTAACAGTGTGTCCCTTATTCTTTCCCTGCTCACCCTCTCTCCCCCTTCCTTTGGGTTCTTTTCTTGGCCACACACCCCCTGTTTTCCTGTATCAGCTCTGGCCTTTCAATCTGGCAATGCTTCTCTGCTTCAGTGACCCTGGCTTCCTGCCTGGCTCTGGGCATGCCTTTGATTTCGAGGTTCCCTACAGATATTCCCTCCACCCGCCAAGGTCCCCTGTAATGCACACCCACAGGACCAGTCACCACTCTTTGGCCCCCAAATAGAAGATTCAGACAACCAGGGACATGGAGCAGGCAGGAATCTGGGGCTCCACGGCTGAAGGCAGGTCTGTCTTTTCCTTCCTTTGCTTCTTTATCAATATCTTCAGGAACCCATCAAGATATCTTCCTTCGTGGCCTAGCCGCAGCGGGAATTGAATCTCAGCCCTTGGCCCAAGTGCACACTTTCCTTCCAGGGTGACAGGGATGGTCCCAGGCTTCCAATAGTACAGAATGACCAGCATTAGATTTGTATGTGGCCTTGGAAACAGAGGGATCGATCAGTGGTCCTGTAGAAAGAACCTTCTGTTCTGACAGTGTCCAGGTCTGATCTCTGGCTGTGCATGGCTGGTGTGACCAGAGTAGACAACCTTCGTGTATGTGGGAGATGTCTGCCCAGCTCATTGCCACCCTTATCTCTGAAACTGGCCCTTGTAGAGGTGATCTCTGGTAGCCATTTTTATACAATATGATCTTGTCCCCTCAACCATATTGATTAGAATAGAGGTGGGCATGGTATCCAAGCTAGGCCAACCAGATTCCCTCTGGGAACTGCAATTTCCGGTGGACTAGGAGTCAGTGTAAGAGACTGAAATGGGGTGAGGACACTGGAGAGATGCACAGGGAGACATACAGGAGAGAAGCCAGTGGAAGCAAAGCAAGAAGCAGATTTGAAGGACGTGTGGGAGACAGTGGCATGGCTACCTGGTGGCTTTCCAGTTCTTGATGCTGGGCCTGGAGAAGGCCCTCCTACATTCCAGCTCTGGGAGTCTGTGAGACACTCCAATGCTCTCAAAATAAAGCCCTCCTTTTTGCTTAAGCTGCCTCTAATCTGCAAGCAAGTAAACACAGATCCTCCCGAAGATGATAAAAGGGCTAAATATCAATCTTTCTGAGCTTCTGTACCTGTGAGGTGGGAATAGTGACAGTACCCATTTCTCAGCGTTGTTGAGAAGGTCAAATGCATTCATGTTTGTAGGGTGGTAGGCTGGTGTCCATTCTAATTCATCAGAGCCTGTGCCTGATAAGTAGAGAATATTTTGTGTATCACCCCTGACAATATGTGAAAGAACATTATAAACTTCGAAGTGGTTTATGATAGTGTATATGTATTTCTCCATAGCCTTAGAGAAGTCATTATCCTTTTCTGGGCCTTAATTTATTCATTTACCTCTAAACTCTCTTCTAGCTCTGACAGTTGAAGGTCAACTTGGCTGGTCAACCCTGGGGTATGGTCCAGGCATGCAGAAAGCAACCTGCCTCTGGTTGGTGCTGCTGGGCCTGGCAGCCAGGAGGCGGGGATCCTCCCAGTGAACAATGCCAGGTTGCGTTAGGGTGTTAGAATCTTGTACGTGGCTGCTGTCTCTTGTTTAGGTTTATGGTTCTACTACCCATCAGCCACTCCTTGGAAGGAAGGTTGGGCAATCTACTTCCGTAGTGATACCACCTTGGAAACCCAAGGAGGGGTCACTATGAGTCAGGTCTGACTCGATGGCACATAACAACAACATGTGGATGTCTTGCTCCAGGCATAACACCTATTTCATTTTTTACTTAGGTATAACCACTCACCATGTTTCTGGATGGTTACAAGCCTCCAGGCTGTCATTGCAGGCCAGAGTGAGGCAAGTCTAGCATTACCAGAGAGCTAATACCCTGGGGATACCTGCTGTAGCATTATCTACCCCAGGATCATAGCTGGTCTCTGAGCTCTTCTTGTCTTCTGCTGATTGCTCTGCGTAGGACAATGACCAAGTCAAAACTAGATCCAGCATCAGCCCAGTTTGCTATCCTAGGGCCCAGAGATGCAAGGCAAAATGCCTCATGTTCCATATGTCTCTGATAACTTCGAATTTCAAAGCTTGGTTAAAACAAGCATATTTACATTCAGTTTGTTTTTTGGTTTATGACAGCACTGGTAAGACCAGTCCGTGAGCCTCAGTTACTCCATTGACTTCTTAACTTGTGAAATGAACAGATTAGATCAGATGGCCTCCAAGGTTCTTTTCCATGTATTTATTTTACTGCTTCCAGAATCTCAGAATAGTAAACCCTGAGAGTAACAACAACATCTTTCAGCAGAGGGGATGAAAGGCTTAGGGGAAAAAAAAGCCCAATGAAAATGTATAAGTAGATTGTGAGGCTTTTCTTCCTGGTTTGTCTGGAAGCTTCACTGAAACCTGTCCACCACGGGTGACAGGAGAGTCAGGGCTTTTTCTAATTATTTCTACTTCATTCCAAACCATATCCCACAGACTCAGGACATAGTTAGCCAAAGTGTGATT
>NW_006922444.1:49944-51522 GCF_000298275.1 Orycteropus afer afer
TCACATACATTTTGTCTCATGACATTGACTACAATTTCCCACAATGCAACAGCTCCCCTCCCACTTCCTCCCCATAGTTACCTCTTCCTTGTGTCCTTCCCTCCATGCACTCCTGCCCCCTGAGCTGTCTCCCTGTGCATACAGCCCTTCTATTCTTCCATGATTGGGGGACAACACTTTTAATACCAAGATTTTAGAGGCTGTCTAATGGGTGCTTGTTAGTGCTGTCACTACTCCTTGCTAGCTCTGCTTTCTGGGCACACGATAGGATTGTACTTCTTGGCCTCCTTATAGTCAGGTGGGGCTACATGACTAGCTCTGGCTAATGAGCTGAGAGAAGAAGAGCTGAGTGCCAGTTCCAGGACAGAGCATTTCACTGCTCGCTCAGGACCCTCCAAAGCTCTTTTCCTTGGCTGGCAACTGGCAATGTCTCAGACGGTGGTTGCTCTGGCAGATCGGTCTTGGAGTGAGGAACTTGTGGAGCACAGCCCCTGCTGACCATAGGACTAAGTCATGATGGACACATAGTGAGAACAAGGCATACATGTTTGTTGTTTTAAGTCATTGAGATTTGGGGGTGCCTGTTTGTTACTACTGTAGCATAACCTACCCCACTCTGATTGATACATTAATCTAAACCCCATTTTATAAAAGGAGAAACCAAATTCAGAGAGGGATGAGTTGTGTGTGCTCTGACAACCAGTGAATGAAGTTGTAAGGCTCAGACTACCAATCATTTTATTTCCAGCAGTAACTGTACCTTTACCACTGGGGTCTCTGGTAATATATGCCAGATGCTTTGCCCATGTCACTCCCTTTCATCATCATCACTATCCTCAGTAAATTATCACCCTATTTTTTATGTGAAAGGAGTCCTGGTGGCACAGGGCCTAAGGCAGAAGGTTGGCAGGTTAAACCCATCAGCTGCTCTGTGGAAGGAAGCTGGGCAACCTTCCTTGGATTTACCACCTTGGAAACCCAATGGGGCCACTATGAATCAGAATCGACTTGACGGCAGTGTTTTTTTGTTTGTTTGTTTGTTTTGTTTTTGATTCTTTATGTGAGGAAGTGGAGGCCAAAGCTGTGCAGCAAGGACATAGGACTTGAACCTAAGAACAACTTCCCCAAAGCACCTACTCATCCCAGCACACCATTCAGTATGACATGTGCCAAAAGATATTTCAATAGCAAACGCTTACATTGTTGTTGTTAGTGCTGTTGAGTCAGTTCCAACTCATAGTGACCCCATGTACAACATGACGAACACTGCCCAGACCTGTACCATCCTCACAATCACTGCCATGTTTGAGCCCATTGTTATAGTCACGTGTGAGTCCATCTCATTGAGGATCTTCCTGTTTTTCACTGACCCTCTATTGACTGCTTACCAGAAGGCTGGTGGTTCAAACCTACCAGCCAATCCCCGGAAGGAAGGTTGGGCAATCTCCTTCTGTAGTAATACTGCCTCAGAAACCAAAGGAGGTGTCGCTATGGGTTGTATCTGTCTCCACGGCAATGGTTGCATTTGTTTGCGTTGCTACTTTACTAAGTATGATGTCCTTCTCCAGGGACTGGTCC
>NW_006922444.1:52572-56622 GCF_000298275.1 Orycteropus afer afer
CAATCTACTTCCGTAGTGATACTGCCTCAGAAACCCAAGGAGGGGTCGCTATGAGTCGGGTCCGACTCGATGGCACATAACAACAACAACAACAATCATATGAAGAACCCGGGTGGCACAATGGTTAAGCTCTTGGGTGGTAATGGAAAGGTCAGCAGTTCAAACCCATCAGCTGCTCTTTGGGAGAAAGATGTGATGATCTGCTTCTGTAAAGAGTCACAGCCTTGGAAACCCTATAGGACAGTTCTATTTTGTCCTATAGAACTGCTATGAGTTGAAGTAGACTCCAAAGCAGTGGGTACCATATTTATATAATTTGTTTATTTAGATTGCAGGGTACTTTCTTCCCTGCTAATGTGATTCCTCATGATACGATTGTTTCAAGTTGATTTCTCACTCTAACTGCAGGGACCTCCTGTTCTAAAATCTAGCAAGACATGATTAGGAAAGGAGCTCTAGTGGTATAGTACCTAAGGCATTTGATTGCTAACCAGAAGGCTGGAGGCTCAAACCCACCAGCCACTCCTTAGAAGGAAGGTTGGGCAAACTACTTCTGCAGAAATATCACCTCGGAAACCCAAGGAGGGGTCACTATGAGTTGGATCTGACTCGATAGCAGTGAGTTTGGTTTAGAAATAAAAAAGAATATTTATTTTGAAACCTGAAAAAAAAATTATTTTTAACAAGACTGGAGGGACCCAGCTGCCAAGAAGCCCTGAGATTCTGGGTTTCATCCTCTCTCTTCTCTTGAAACCTCTCAGCCCCTTCTTTGTTTGAGGTGATGTTTCAGCTGCAGGCTTCACTGCCTCCTACCTCCTGCCTGCCACTTCTGGACTTCATGCAGAAGTTGTTTGCAAGCCCTGGACAAAAGCTCCTTGTACCCTAAAACCCCAAGTCTCCAGTCATATCTTCCATCACCCCTCCCCCATGCCTTAGGTACCCTAAGATCTGGGCTCACTGAGGCACTTGACCCTGGACTTAACAGCACTAGAGGGAGATGGAAGCACAGAAGCCAGAGGGCGGCTCATTACAGCATGTACCTGTCCTTGTGAGAAAGGTGGGGTCTCTTGAGATCATCAACTCCTTTTCTGTTTTCTTAAATCCTGAGGTAGCTACTATAGGCTTTCTTTTCTTCACTGAAAATCTATCACTTGCAACTGTCTCTTTGGAAGTCCAATGTTGCCTTCTCTCTCAACACACACACATACACACACATACACGAGAGAAAAAAATTAGGAACATGCTTAATGCTGCAAGTGCCTAAAGTCAGAAACAAAAGGCATTGCCAAGGTGCTTCCAGGCTTGGTGCGTGGACAGGTGATGAAGGCACAATTTAGGAAGGAAATGAGGTCTGGTGGGAAACACGGAGTTCTAACCACAGCGTGGTTATTAGTCCACAGGAAACATCCTGTTACTATTATAAAGATGAACTGCCTTTTTTTTTTTTTTTTTTAAAGAACTTTCAGAGTCTTCTTTTCCATTCTGATTCAATTCAAGGCTGTGAGGCAGGAAGGTCTCAGGACAGCCATGCCTGCAACATTAGCTAATCAAACTCCCAAGAAACATTCCATTCCGCTTAGGAGGGCTTTGGAGAATGGTTTGCTCATGGTGGCTTTTAAAATAAACCGAGGGTTGCCAGGCTGAATGGACTCCCTGTGGAGCTGGTGACCTGGTTCCAGGCTGGTGCTCAGCAGGCCTGCCTCCTGGTGGGATGGTGGACGTGTCATTAGACATGGTTGCCTCACTTGGTCCCTGTTCTTGGGAATAAGGTAGAAAGTCTTGCACCCTCTGTTCCTTTCTATTTTAAAAATTGGGGAAACCAAAGTTCAAGAAAGTGATAATACAAATAATTTTAACAGCCAACACATAGAGACACTGTTTCTAGCACTTTATGTTAACTTATCTACAATATTGAATGAGCCCTGGTGGTGCAATGGTTAAGCACTCAGCTGCTAAAGGAAAGGTTGGCAATTCAACCCTACCCAGTGGCTCTGCAAGAGAAAGATGTGGTGATCTGTTCTCATAAAGATTATAGTCTAGAAAAACTTTTGGGGCAGTTCTACTCTGTCACAGGATCATTACGAGGGGAAACTGACTCAATGGCACCTAACACCACCATCACCTACAATATCAAGGAGGAGGAACAGCATGTCATAGTGGCAAGATAGATACAGGCTTAGACCCTTATTTTGGCACTCTGAAGCTGTGTGACTTTGTGTAAGTAACTAAACCTCTCTGAGACTAAATTTTGTTGTTTGTGCAAAAAAATTTTGTTTTCAGACTTCCAGAAAAATTCAGTGTGGTAAATATACAGGTAACAAACATTTACCATTTCAATAGTCCTCACATGTACAGCTCCTAAAAAACTCACTGCTGTTGAGTCAGATCCAACTCACAGAGACCCCTCCTTGGGGATCCAAGGCAATATCACTATGGAAGTAGATTGCCCAATCTTCCTTCCGAGGAGTGGCTGGTGGATTTGAACTGCCAGCCTTCTGGTTAGCAGTCAAATGCCTTAGGCACTACCCTACCAGAGCTCCCCATGTACAGTTCAGTGATTGTAAAATATTGGTAAGAAGGTTCTTGTCAGGAATAGAAATAATGGATATAAAGTAAGACTAGTGTATGGCACTTAGTAGGCACTTGTTAAATGGTACTTATTAGGGGCATGGTCAGACTAGTCATAGGATAAATAATGTTCCCCAATCCTGTAAGAATTACCTGACAAGCTTATTAAAATACAGCCCAGGCTTCACTACCTACAATCTAAGGAAAGTAAGGAGATCTGTATTGTAATAAAACAACAACAAAACCTCAAATTCACTGTCATTGAGTTGATTCTGACTTATAGCAACCCCCATTGAGTTTCCAAGGCTGTAAATATATTTTTTTTAATTTAAGTTTTTATTGTGATTTGGGTAAAAGTTTACAGAGCAAATTCATTTTCCACACAGCAGCTCACATACACTTTGTCTCATGACATTGATTGCAATTTCCCACAATGCAACAGCTCTCCTCCCACTTCCTCCCCATAGTTACCTTTTCCCTGTGTCCTTCCCTCCCATGCATTCCTGTCCCCCACCCCTAAGCTGTCTCCCTGTGAATACACAGCCCTTTTATTCTCCCATGATTGATCTTTCCAAGGAGTGTATCTACCTAATGTAAATGTTCACCTCACATGCCTGTCTTTTGTTCAGCTGGAAGCTACAGGAGTGGGTTCAATTCCAGACCTGAAGAGCAGCTAGGGGCCGTAGTCTAGGGGGTTCCAATATCTGACCAGAAAACCTAGTCCCCTTTTTTTTTTTTTTTTAGGATTTTGAATTTTGTTCCACATTGTTCTTCCACTCTATCCAGGATCTCCTACATAGATCTCCCTCTGAGTAGCTGACAGTGGTAGCCCGGCACCATCTAGTTCTTCTGGTCTCATAGTCATATAGTCTGAGGATCACATGGTGTACCAGTTGCTTAGAATAATTGTTTCCATGTGTCTTTGCTTTTCTTCATTCTTCTTTGTTCTAGACAAGGAGAGACCCGTCATTGTGTCTACATGGCCGCTTGTGAGCTTTTAAGATCCTAGTCGCTACTTGCCGAAGTAGGAAGTGGAACAATGTTTTTGTGTAGTATATTATGCCAGTTGAGCTTGATGTCCCAAGGCTGTAAATCTTTATGGAAGTAGATTACCTCATCTTCCTCCTGAGGAGCAGCTGGTGCATTTGAACAACTGAACTTCTGGTTAGCAGTCAAATGCATTAACCACTATACCAACAGAACCCCCTTGTATTGTATTAAGCCATGGTAATTCCTTTCAGCAAATTTGGAAAGAACCCAGGAGTGAACCCTCCTCTCCAAATTCTTGGTATTGCCCTTTTGTTCTCTGTCCATCTGGCTGTGTATTCAGTAAAGCTTTAGCCTTTGCTTGAAGGTGGGCATGATGAAAAGGTCAAACATCATTGTGCATTCTCAAGGAGAATGTGTCCTGAGCTTCCTGACAAGCTGCTTGCAAATGGTATTTGGTGTGTGTATCTCTCTGTGTGTATGTGTGTGTGTGTG
>NW_006922444.1:59222-62350 GCF_000298275.1 Orycteropus afer afer
TGTGCATATATCTGTTCTTGTCATGGCTCTCACTTCTTTAGGGTATATACCTAGTAATGGAGTGGCTGGGTCAAATGGTATTTCTAATTACAACTTTTGAAGGAATCACCATACTGCTTTCCACAATGGTTGTACCATTTTACAGTCCCACCAATAGTGGTCTTTTTTATGTTTTTTATTTTTGTTCCACATTTTTTTCTCCCATTCTATCCAGGATCTCCAATTTCGATCCCTTTTCAAGTGGTTGGCATTGGTAGCTGGGCACCATCTAGTTCTTCTGGTCTCAGGGTTGTGTAGGCTGTGGTTCCTGTGGTGCATTGGTCCCTTGGACTAACTGTTTCCATTAGTCTTTGGTTTTCATCACTCTTCTTTGTTCATCTCAGATGGCTGCTCATAAGCACAGGTAGTTTATTATTCGGGTCTTAACCCTAGTTGCTACTCAGCTAAGTAGCATGTAGAACAATGTTTTTGTGTAGTATATTGTACCAATGGAGCTCCAAGCCCCCTGTAACCATGGTCCTGAGCCCAGGAATGCATTCATATTAATTAAATAAGTATCATTTGAGTGCCTGTTATATGCTAGGGATACAATGATAATTAAGATGCAGGTCCGCATTTCCAAGGGCTTCTTTCTGCAAGGAAGACGGATGAATAAGTGGGCAATTACAACATTAGTATAGACGAGGTTAAACAGAGGGACCTGTGGATGTGTGGAGTGGGACGTGCACCTAACTCAGGCTTGGGCATCTGGGAAGGAGTCCCAGGGGTAGTGACATCTGAGGAAGAGGCCTATATATAGAATCTAGTCCCAATACCTTTTGCGAAGTGAATGCTCTCTTCCTCATTTATGCTGGTGGAAAAGGAAGTTTCACATCATGGTATCTCTGGGTACATTGACACAACCACACCAAACCCAAACTAAACCTGTTGTTTGTTGAGTTGATCATGACTCACAGAGTCATAGAACTCACAGGGCTGTCTGCAGACCCAAGCCATGAAGACCCTTGAAGGGCCTCATAGAGACCCTATAGGACAGAGCAGAACTGCCCCAGATGGTTTCCAAGGCTGTAATCTTTATGGAAGCAGATTGTCATAGCTTCCTCCCATGGAGCAGCTGGTGGGTTCAAATCACTGACCTCTTGGTTAGCAGCTGAGTGTTTAACCACTGTGCCACAAGGGCTCCGGCTCCGACACAACTTTGCATCTGCATGAATATTTGAGTTCCTGCTCTGGGTTCTGTGTGAGGTGTTGCAGGACAATCAAAGTGAGGAGGGCCTAACCCTTGCCTGCAGAGAGTTTACACCATACCTACTGGGATGAATTTCATTTGTCATCTAGGTCATTAATCCAGTGTGACCTGTGTATAACTTCACAGGTAGTTTATTATTCGGGTCTTAACTCCCTTTACTGAAATGACTGCTTATTCTGTTTTATCACCAGGCAGTGGGGGAGTCCCATTCCAACCAACACTTCCCATGGGCATGCGTTTTATCCAGGAGAAAAGCAACATGCATGCAGGAGTTTACAGGGCCATCTGCAGATCCAAGCTGTGAAGTTGTGGCTGCCTGGGTGGGCCTCTAGGGTCTGCTGGGTCCGGGAGGACCTGGGCAGCCAACAGATCTGGGTGGCAAGTCAGTCTTTCCTCCTTTCTAGACATTATGGACAGTGACAGCTTTCTAAACCACCTGTCTCTGCCCTGAGATGGAAGGGGGAAGGCTGGGAGCCCTAGAACTCTTTGTGGATAAAGCGTTACCTGATGTTTCAACACAAGATGGCAAGGTGTCTAAGTCAATAGGTGAGGTCCCCTTACCTTCTTTGCTTGTGTGTGCAGTGGGCTTGGAACCCTCAAGATTTTTAAAGTAAAGGTGTCTTTCCATCTCGTGTGTGTGTGTGTGTGTGTGTGTGTGTGGAGGGAACTTGTGGTGCATGTAGGCAGTTTTGGAAGCCTCATGGTTTGCACCCTACTGCACACAGAAGGGAGTCCGAACGGCACAAACGTTAAGCGCTCCACTACTGGCCTAAAGGTTGGAGGTTTGAACCCACCCAGTGACGCTTTGGAGGAAAGGCCTGGCAATGAGCTTCTGAAAGATGGAATGCAGTTCTACCTCGCAACCCGTGTGGTTGCCACCAGTTGGAATTGACTCCACAACAACTGTTGTTTTGGTTTGCACATAGGGTCCAGCCCGAACTCCTTCTCCTGGCCTTCAAAGTCTCCCCTCGAAATTCCCTATTCAGAAAGCCAAGCCTGAAGCATCCACCTTCTAGTGTTTGCCAACTGGCTCCCACTTCCTGAGATGCTGCTCCCCTCTATCTGCCTGGTGAAATCTAACCCATCTTTCATAGCCCAGCTCAGGTGTCACCTCTTCCTGTGGTTGGAATTAGTCTCTTCCTCGCCACCACTCCTTGGTTCGGCTTTCTCTCATTTCTTCTCCGGGGGCAAGCCACATAGCCTGCCAGTCTTCAGCTCCCTCCTCTGTGCATGGGCATAGTGGTAATCCCTCCCAGTAATCCTTAACCTCTTTCTGGCCCTGGATCCCTTTGATAATGGGACACGTGCTCTCTTAGTTGCTAATGTTTATTGTGGTCCACTGTGTGGCAGGTTCGGTGTTTAGGACTGTACATCCATTATCTCATTTAACTCTCAGCCAAGGCCCTCTAGACAGGTCCTAGTCTTATCTTCATTACACAGATGAGGAAAGGGAGGCTCAGAGAGGAGAAATGCCCCTCCCAGAGCCACACACCTAGCCCTACCAGCAGAGCCAGGTTTCCCATGTGCCACAGCTGGAGGCCTGGCACCACTGGACCAGCTCCACGGCCGGCTCCCTGCCTCCCTCGTCCCGGGCACAGAGCCCAAGAGGACTCAACACACAGCATGCCGCCTACAATTTCGGGGGTCACTGCATCCACAAGCCAACCCGCAGGCCAGGTCGAGAACCCCTTGGGCGGCTTACTGTCTGGACAAGGGGCTCGGCTGTGCCCTTGGCTGGGGTCTCGGTCACCATCCGGTGACCCCAATCGGGGGCCGTGGAGCGAGGCCGAGGCTCAGGGCGCCCACAGGGGTGCGGGCTCGTGGCCCGAGAGCAGAGGAGCCGCGTTCCAGGTCCCAAGTCCCAGGAATGTGGGAGGAC
>NW_006922444.1:63472-64105 GCF_000298275.1 Orycteropus afer afer
GGCGGCGCGGGGGCGCCGGGCGAGGCGCGGGGCCTCCAGGCGTAACACTGCTTCTGGGGAAAGTTCCCAGCCCGGGAAGAGCTGGCCACTCGCAGGCGTTCATCCTTGCCAGGCGCGCCTTGGGGCTTCCTTGCCTCGGGGCTTCCTTCCCTGGGTGTTTAATTCATGCTTTGGGGGCACCGACTGTCGCCTCACAGCCTTGTTTTCTAGCTCCGCTTTTCAAATAACGCTGTGCCTGGCGTTTTAGTGACCAGTCTTTCTGAAAGCGTTGTTTCTTTCCCCTTCACGGCATTCCCATGGGGGGTGGTGAGCAGGGCAGCTGGGTGTGTGTGTGGGGGGGGTTCCCATTTCACGGATAGGGAACTGAGGGAGAGAATGAAAGAACAGTAGCACCCCACGGATGCCAGGGGGCTCAGCAACCTGGCTCGCCCTCTCAGGCTTCGGGGAGCATTAGGGGTTCAGACCTCCGGGAAAGTGGTCTCTGATGGCCCTGTTGCCCATTTCGCTAATGAAAAAAAAAAACCCTCCTTGTTTTATGGACATCAGCTCCAAGGAGATGATGGAAACCCAGGGAGTGAGCTATTGGCCGGGGATAGGACCTGCTTTTAGGGACAACTTTTCCAGCACCAGAAC
>NW_006922444.1:64286-67709 GCF_000298275.1 Orycteropus afer afer
GGGCGGGGAAGGCAGTGGACCTTATGTGGAGAATACTGGAGGAGGTATGAGCTGCAGGGCTCGGCATCACCGTGGGACTTGCTTTTCAGCCTCTTACCATCCTCAGTGAACAGCATCTGTAGAATGGGTGTCCTATCACCTGTCTCATAAAGTTGTTTACGGGCTTCCACAGGCAAATGTTTGAAAAGAACTTTGTAAACATGAAAGGGTGTGCAGATGGCATTACTATTAAGATACTATGTGCATGGGCTGTCTTTTCCTTGTCCCTATAATTCATGGAGAACGGCCTGACAGTTTTTTCTTTTTTAAATGAGAGAATTGCCTCCATTGAAGCCCCTCTTGTAAAACTAAACTTTATATTAATGAAATATTTGTGTTACATTTATTTTTCGTTTAATTTTTTGTATACATACATATACATACACACACACGCACATAATTTTATTTTTTGTCGTCTTCTTCTCCCTCAGACATGGTGGTTGCTTGCTGTGCTTTGAATCAGCAAAATGTTTCTTGGGTAAATTTCTTTCTTGCCTAACGCTTCCTTGTCTTACATTACCATATTGCCACTCTGCACTTATCCCATGTTCAGATATTTCCTTCCTCTAGAGTTTGTTCTTTAGAAATGCAAGAAGATTGTCTTACATTTCTCAGTTTGGTTATATCATAAAATAGAAAGTCTAAAAGGCCCTCTGAAAACACAGTTTCAGAATTCACATTTGGGCATTCTTTTCAATACTGCCTATTTCAGGGAACAGCATTTTTG
Organism: Orycteropus afer afer; assembly: GCF_000298275.1. Lineage (NCBI taxonomy): Eukaryota > Metazoa > Chordata > Mammalia > Tubulidentata > Orycteropodidae > Orycteropus > Orycteropus afer. The sequence goes on from NW_006922444.1 coordinate 65,053, forward strand.
AGTTGGACACTCAAGATAGTTTAAACCCCTCATTTCTTTAGACAAAGATACTGAGGTCCAGAGAAGACAGTGGTCAGGCCGAGGCCACCTGGTGAGAGAGAGCCAGGGCTGGAAGCTGGGTCTCCTGACTGTGTCTAGTATATTCATGGTGCTGTTTGGAAACCCCATGTTTTTGTTTTACTTTTACTTTTAATCACAGGCACGGTGCTACCTCACTGTGTATTCTGTGGGTGTACATTGACTTTCCCGAAATTGAATCCTTGTTCAGATATTCCTGAAGTTAATGTGTTTAGGAAACTTGCACTGAGGTATCTGACTACCTGCCTAACACTTGATTAGCATTGTGAGGCTTGAATAATGTGTGTGGGTATGGGTGTGAAAATGGTGTTAACCGTAGCAGGTTAAAAAAAAAAAAATGGGCAAGTTATGGAAAAGACTCAGGTCTGTTTGGGCATTCATGAAGATGGGCATTCATGAGGATGGGCACAGATGCTGGAAAGCTGAGATGCTAGAAGGCTTAGCACTCAGGAGTCCTGGAAGAGCAGCTTTTGAACCTGGCATCTTATTCTCCAAGACGGGGGAAGGCCGATCCGAGATGGTTCCAACACGAAGACTTTGCTGATTGCAGTGTCTGACTCCACCCATGCTTGTAGCATTTTTGCACACTAGTTTTGGTTTTTGTATATGTTTTAGGCACTGTGACAAAGCATTTTCCTTCTGCAGCTTTCTCTTGAGAAATGTAGCCCTGACAGACTGCTTTAACAAATCAGCTTGATAGTGGGCTTCTTTAAAACAAAAAATGAGGGAAAGCTCGTGACTAATAGCTGTTTTGTTAGCCTTACAGGTTTCAGATTTGCATTTTCTTGTTTCCTAATGAATACTAGCTGTTGGTGCTTATTATTTACCATAGCTAATCCTTTAAGTCCCTTACCTACCTGCTTTATCCAGAGCACAAAAAGTATTTTGACTCCCTTTTCCACTGCTTGTTAAATTTTCATGTGGGTGACTCTTAAGTATTTTTGTTTTGCTTCAGAACAACAATGGAAAAACCAAATGATCATATTTTGTTTGCAGGCAGTTTAAGAAAACAGAGCAAATTGGTTTATGGTTAGACTGTGACTTTAAGCTAATGTCAAGTTCAGCCCCACGATAAAGATAACCACGAATACCCAAGCTTTCCTAAGCAGAAAGAACCTGGCTCCCAAGTGAGCAATTTCGGTCAGCAAAGAGGTTATTTAGCTCCTAAAAGTAATTTTTGCTTGGGGTTGAGGCTGAGGTGGAGTTGCTGAATGACTGCAGGCCTGGGGTTAGCCAGCACATCGTCAGTAATTACTTCTTAGTTCATTCACTTTTCAGCCAAGGGAATTATTTTAAGTGACCAAATGGTAGAGTAAGAGGCACTTTTCTGTGTATTTCTCTTCGAACATAATGGTACTGATAATATTATAATTAATAGTAACATTATATGTGGTAGGCACTGTGCCAAAGGCTTTAATGCATTATCTAATTTGACCATTTCAGATAATACTAAGAGGTAGGTGCTGTTCTTCCTGCAGTTTTAGCTTAGAGAAAACTGAGGCCCAGAATTTACCAAAGATTCTTAACTAGCATGTGTGCAGCAGGTGTGATGTTTCCATGGCCACAGACCACTTACTGGCCTGTGCTGAAAGAAGTCATATTTGCTAGGGAGTTTTTCACAGTGTGTAAATAAGAGATGAGGCTATGGACTTTGGTGGCAAGGAATTGACATGTGGGGCCTAAACCCCAATAGGGCAGAGAGTCCTTTTGGGTTCTCTGCTTCCTAAACGAGGAGGCCTGGTCAAGTGCTCAGCTGCTAACCAGAAGGTTGGTGGTTCCAACCTACCAGCTGCTCCATAGGAGAAAAATGTGGCAGTCTGCTTCTGTAAAGATTTGTTGTTGTTGTTATGTGCTGTCGAGTCGGACCCGACTCATAGTGACCCCTCCTTGGGTTTCAAGGCAGTATCACTATGGAAGTAGATTGTCCCATCTTCCTTCCCAGGAGTGGCTGGGGGGTTTGAACCACCAGCCTTCTGGTTAGCAGTCAAGTGCCTTAGGCACTATGCTACCAGAGCTCCTCTGTAAAGATTTATAGCCTTGGAAACCCTCTGGGGCAGTTCTGCACTGTCCTCTCTGGTCGCTATGAGTCAGAATTGACTCAAGGGCAATGGGTTTTGGTTTGGCATCCTAAACCCTGTAGGATCCGTTCCATTTGCAACATGGACAATCCTGGTGTCCTCTTTCCTGCTCATGGTTCTTTTGGAGCCTGAGGGTACAAGGCAAGGCTGCCATTCTGCAGTAGAAAGACTGCCATTTAATGGATGTGTAAACTTGGGCAAGTCACTTAACCTCTGACTCCTCATTTCTTTATCTGGAAAATGGGACTAATACTTCCTGCTTCACTGGGTGGTTGGGAGGATTAACCGAGATAGAAAAGGAATTGCTTTGTTAAATCTAAAGCATGATTCAATTGCTAGCTGTGGCTGCTGCTATTTGGGGAGAAGCGGTAGGGCTTTGATGATACAACCAATATCAAGTGTTTCCCATGGCAGTGCACCCCAAAGAGTGGAAGAAAATAAAAGTGGGGGCATGCCAAATGAACTTAGTTGGACTCACAAAACTTTTTTTTTATGTTAAGA
>NW_006922444.1:68364-71200 GCF_000298275.1 Orycteropus afer afer
GAATTGACTTGATGGCAGCTGGTGGTTTAGTGGGGATGCAGGGTGGGCACTGAGTGGAGGCCTTGGTAGTGAACCATAGTCAGCCAGGCTTCATGCATCATACAGGCTGGTGGTGGGAAGAGACATTACTTGCATCACTGTAGACAACCAGTCACAGTTGTGATATGGACCCACGAGTGTGACATGGCTGTCTGCCTTCAGAGAGAGGGCTGGCGCTGTATTTGCCAGAGAGGGGGAGTGATGACAAGATAAGAGGATCAGAGACCCTCTTGGTGGAGAACCCTGGAACTGGCATGGCAAGTCTCTCAGAGCAGAGAAGTCCATAGTGATTTTGTTACCACCTCGTATGGCTTTCCAGAGACTTTTCTTGTTGCCCCCCCACCCCCAGAGGACAAGAGCTGTAGGAAATTTATTACTTCCTTATTAACGATCGCTGTAGTCATCCTATTGTCTCAGACTTTCCATGCCATGTAAATGCTGGGGCAAGGGGTGGTGGTATTGAGACAGCAGATGGGGGGCATTTTGAAAGCTAAGTAGTGTCAGCTCCCACAGAAAGTCTAATTTTAAACATGCAAATAATTTTCAGTTCCACTTTTCCTTCTTCCTGTTAGAGGGAAGCTGTACCCTGTTGCCATTTGGGAGGCTCTAGCAAACAGTGTGGTTAAGATGCCAGCAACTGTCCGCTTCTCCAGGGCAGGGATGGGGTGGTGGTATTCTCCGGGCCTGTGCCAGGACCTGGCCCAGTGTTATTTCATGGCTGCAAAGTAAATCATTGAGTAATATTAAAAATTAGCCCCAATATAGAGTCTAGAACATGGCAGTTCTAATCCTTCTGGGAGGTATAAGACCCTTGCAGAGTGTATGAAAGGAAAAAATCCTCTCCCAGGAGGAAATACTCATACATACAATTTGTACCCAATGTCTGCAGTTTCACAGACTCCTGGAAACAGCTACTAAAGCTCAGGTTTAAAAATCTGAGAGTCAAAACTGTATAGGTTAAAGAAGTGTTAAGAAGTAGCAAGTGAAAGCATCAGTCCTTCTCTTCAAGATAACACTATAGAATTCAAAGAGTTTCCTTCCAGGAAAACCTTTTTCTATGTAATATTGACCAAATCGCACCAAACCCACTGCATCAAGTCCATTCCAGCTCATGGCAACCCTATGTAATGTACACAGACATCTATGTAGTCATGTATTTAAAAAGTTATACTAAAGGGGCTGTAATACACATATAGGAGCCCTGGGAGCACAGTGGTTAAGCACTCAGCTGCAAACTGAAAGGTGGGTGGTTTGAACCCACCAGGCAATCTGGGTGACAAAAATGTAGCCATCTGCTTCTGTAAAGATTACAGTCTGGGAAACCCTGTGGGGCAGTTCTGTTCTGCCCTGTGGGGTCGCTCTGAGTTAGAATTGACTCCACCGCAACAAGAGTAATATATACACTGCTTTCTACCTTGTTGTTTGTTGTTTATGTGCCGTCAAGTCTGACCGACTCATAGGGACCCCTCCTTGGGTTTCTGAGGCAGTATCACTATGGAAGTAGATTGCCCAACCTTCTTTCCGAGGCGTGGCTGGTGGGTTTGAACCACCAGCCTTCTGGTTAGCAGTCAAGTGCCTTAGGCACTATGCTACCAGAGCTCCTTGCTTTCTACCTAGCCTTTTAATTTTCTCAATTATCTTGGAGATTGTTTCATATCTGCACCTATAGCTTTAGCTCTTTTAAATAACTGGTGTAAGTGAATTCACCATACTTCATTTGCTGTTACAAATCATGCTTCAGAGAACGTCTTTGGTGCATATTTCTTGGACCCTTCACAAGAATATCTATAGGGTAAATTCTAGTCATAGGATTGCTGAAGTAGAGGAGTTAGATGTTTTGGATTTAAAGTTTTGATAGCTCCCATAAAGTTGTCCTCTAGATGCATGGCCCGGGTTTGGACTCTCACCCACAGGTCCCCCCCACCTTAAATTTTAATTAATTAATTATTTTAATTGTGATTTGGGTGAAAGTTTATGGTACAAATTGGCTTTCCATTCAGCAGTCCATACGCATTCTGTTTTATGACATTGACTGCAATCTCCACACTGTGACAGCATTCTTCCCACTTCCTCCCTACTGTCCCCCTTTTTTGTTCTTCCTTCCCATCCCCTGCGGCCTTCCTAGCTCTATCCCGGGTAAATGCTGTCCTCTTGATCTCATATGCTTGATTGTTCTAATGAGTGCATATTACTGATACTACTGTTCACTCGATGGGTCTGTCCATTGTTTGGCTGACAGTTCAGTCATGGGGGTTAAGTTCAGTTCCTAGCTTGAAGGGTGTCTAAGGGCCATAATGGCGGGGGTTCCACCAGTCTTCATCAGATCAAAATTTTTATGATTTTGTGTTTCGTTCCACATTTTCCTCCACTTTATCCAGGACCTCTTATTATGATCCCTTTCAGAGAGGTCAGCAGTGGTATCTGGGCACCATCTAGTTCTTCTGGTCTTCAGGGTTGTGGAGGCTGGCACCCTCAGGTTTGAAAGTGCCTGTTTCTCCAGGCCCTCTGAATTGAGGATTGTTAAAACTTTAAGTTTCTGCTAGTCTGAGAGGTGAAAAATTATATCCTCTTACTTTTGTTTATGTATGTAATCATGATCAAGTTGAACATATTTTCCTAAATTTGGGCCATTTGTATTTCTGCTTTTTTGGGTTAACTCCTGGTTTTGTTCCTTTTAAACAAAAATGTGTGTATATATATATATATATATATATATATTTAAATGTGTTTTCTGTCCTGTTCCATTAAAGGTACAGGTGACCAAAAAGATAACATGGAAAGCAGAAATAATAATAAT
>NW_006922444.1:71335-73790 GCF_000298275.1 Orycteropus afer afer
TTGGGCAGGGCAGAGACTTGGATAGAGAGCATGTGTAGAACTTGGAGGCAGACCACCTGGCGGTAGTCATGCTCCACCACCTACTAGTTATGTGACTTTGGGTAGGTGTCTTAACCTTCCTGATCCTTGGTGTTCACATCTCTGAAGTGCTAGTAATAGTAGTACCTCTCACATAGGGTAGTTGGATAGGTCAAGTGAGAGAGATCACTTGTGTTAACTTTCCTTATTAATGGATGTAGAAATATAAGAACAACATTTTACAAAGTCTGCTCCATTTTCTCAAGAATTAGATCTTACAGTTAGGGCAAAAGACCATAATTATGTGCTTAGCATTCATAATTATGAATCATCTAAATTGTGCTACAAAATCTCTTCAGTTGCCCACAATGGATTGTGTATGTGTGTAGGCCCTGACTTGTGATGGGGTTCTGTTCTGAGAACTCTGGTGTAAATTGGTTCCGATGTAAGTCAAGTATCTCATTTTTTAGCTTTTCATTATTCTTGCCTTTTATTCTCAGTATCATAGCATCATGGCATTGAATATCTATGAATGAACATCTGAGAATGATAACATCAGCAAATTATGTGTGCTGCAATACACTATGGAGTACATTTTACTAATGATGAGATTACAATAAAAACAGATGGTCATAAATGTGGTTCATTATCACTCAAATATGTCATAAATCAAGGGCTACATGTATATATTAAAATGTATAATATGGGCTGCATAATAGATCAGTGTAGACTTTTTGGCTAGCACAATTTAAATTATATTTCTTTCTTCTTCTTTTTTATTTTTTTACCAAGTGTATGTAATGGAAATAATACAGGTTGTTAAATGACCAGGGGATGTGACAGAAGTGTGACCTTTGTGGTCCTAACCCTGAAGCAGTGCATGGGTATTGATGTCCTTATAAAAAGGGGGTCTTCTTTGGGTTGGGTTGAGCCTTTGTCTTTTTCTTGTGACCTGACCAGCTCTGGCTGTGACTGCATCCTGTCTCTGTCTCTGGATGCATTTTCTGTATGGCCAAGAGGAATTGTTTTAAGCCTCCAACTGAAAGTTTAAAGGCATATCCTTGGCTCTAATTGTGGGAGTTGGGAGGCTGGGCAGGTCTGTGCTGACTGTGCCACCTGTTTGCACAGCAGCAAGGTGATGCTGCGTGGTGAGAGGCAGAGAGGCCGCTGCATTTTCTTGCCATTGTGTCATGGGAGTTTTTTCCTTCCCCCACTGAGAGTGGACTGCGCTGACAGTGCTGTTTCCCAGGCCAGGGACCTGCGGGGAGAGTGCCCTGGGTGTGGAGGGAGGTTGCTCCTCAGTGTTTGGGTCAGATAGATGTGATACCTCCACTTCCAGCTGTGTCACCTTTGGGCCACTCTCCAAATGCTCAGAGCCTCCCTTGTCTTCATCTGTAAAATGGGAACAAGAATACCTACCTCACAAGGTTGTTGTGGGGGATTAAGTGGGTTTACACCACAAGTGCTCAGCATCAAATAAACCCTCAATAGATGTTGGCTGTTGTTTTCTCATCTTATTTTGTAGGGACATTGGCATAATACACTATTTAGAAAATTTATTAAAAAAATGATTGTTAGCAAGGCTGTTTTTAACATACATGAGCTCAGTTAGTCCTCACTGCATACTTGTGAACTTGTCATTGTTTTTCTCATTTAACAAGTGTGGCTCAGAGAGATGGTGACTTGCCCAATTCAGGTGTCATTTATCTTTTGCCCAATAATAATGTGCATTTCTAGTGTAGTCCTGTTTTAAAATTTACTGAAATTTAGAATTCACTTACAAGAGGTGAATTGGGCAGGTGAGAGCACCCTAGTTTGGTTCGTACATAATCATTAGGCTGAACCATATAAATGACTGTTTTTAGCACTTTGAATAACATCAGTTTTATATGGTTCCAACTAATATGTTCAGAAAACATGCTTTAAAAGTGAAGTTTGAAAACCAGATCATAGGCCAACATGCTGTAAGACAGTGTATTTAAAACCATGGGTTATAAAATCAATGTAGTGAGTTATGACTAACATTAAAAAATGAGTCAAAAATATGAGTCGATTGCATGTAGGAAGGCTAAGTATCATGTATTAACTTTGTGTGTGTGTGTGTGTGTATGTATATGTATTTATATATATACATGCATACATACATCCGTGGATTTAAGGAACTGTAGATCGAAAATATTTGAGAAAAAGAAAAGGACAATTAAGTGGTCAAGCAATCGTTCAAAGACGGAGGGAATGTAAAGTGCTATTTACATAGCATTTATACTGTATTAGGCATTATAAGTAATCTAGGGGTGATTTAAAGTATATAGGAGGCTGTGTGTTGGTTATATGCAAATACTATGCCATTTTATATAAAAATCTTGAGCATCCATGGATTTTGGTATCCATAGGGGGTCCTGGAACCAATCCTCCACGAATACTGTTGTTGTTGTTA
>NW_006922444.1:74225-84177 GCF_000298275.1 Orycteropus afer afer
ACCCTGAGCTATCTCCCTGTGCATAAGCAGCCCTTCCTTCTCCCTCAAATGAATTTCTTATCATGAGTTGAATCATTGCCAAAAAACTTGGAAGTCACTATTATAGACTGGAGGTGGTGGAAGGTACAGGTTAGGGAGTGAAGGCAGATTATCTTTCTAGAGAGTTAAAAAACCAGTATAAAGTAACTGCCATCGCATTGGATCTGAGTTATAGCTACCCTTCTTGGATTTATGAGGCAGTATCACTACGGAAGTAGATCATCCAGTCTTTCTTCTGTGGAGTGGCTGGTGGGTTTGGACCGCCAGCCTTCTGGTTAGCGGTCAAATGCCTTAGGCACTACACTACTAGTATGCAAGTCCCCAATTATACATCATCAAAAATGATCTAAGATGCAATAATTGGTCTTTCCTCACCCAGAGCAAAGAAGAATGAAGAAAACCAAAGGCATATGGAAACAATTAGTTCAAGGGACTAGTGGACTGTGCAAAGCTCAGCTTACTTGACCCTGAGACCAGAAGAACTAGATGGTGCCTGGCTACCACTGTCAACCACTTGGAAAGGGATCAGTGTAGGAGATCTTGGATAGAGTGGGAGAAAAATGTGGCACAAAACTCAAAATCATAAAAAAGGTCCAGGCTTACTGGTCTGATAGAGACTGATGAAATGTCCCCTAGTTACCTTTCGGGCCTGGCATTGAACTCACTCCTGTGGGTTCCAGCCATATGGGCTGAACAATTATACCAGGTAGGTACACTTCCAGATTGGTAAACCATGGGAGATCAGAAGGACAGTATTTGCACAGGGAGATAGCACAGAAGGCAGGAATGCACGGGAAAGGAGGACATGGGGAACAGGTAGCTACAGGGAGGCAGTGGGAAGAGGGCTGTTACATCGTGGGGACTGCAATTAATGTCGTGAAACAAAATATATATGAACTGTTGTATGGAATATGAATTTACTCTGTAAACTTTTACCTGAATCACAATTTAAAACAAAAACAACACAAAACCAAACCCTGCTGTCTCATAACAATCCTATGGGATAGAGTAGATTGCTCTATACTGTAAGTTTTTATGAAGCAGATTACCATACCTTTCTTCCACTGTGCATCATCAAACCAAAAAGCCCACTGCCCATCAAGTTGATACTGACTGATAGCGACCCCCTGTAGGACAGGGTAGAACTGCTCCATAGGGTTTCCAAGGCTGTAAGTCTTTGTGGAAGCAGACTGTCTCATCTTTCTCCGGTGTGGAGAGCCTTTTGGTTAGCCGCTGTGCCACCAGAACGCCTGTGCCTCATCAGTGCCTCTATGTATCGCTGAGTACCATCATGCAACAGTTGGACCAGGAAGGACCAAATGCTGCTCAGGAAGGGAGTGGGTTGACTGAAAACTGAGGATGCCTGCTGTCATTGCCCTTCTAGAAATGTCTGCGGGACCACTGTCAGGAAAACAAGCTTGAGCAATGCACTGTGTTCCTTTGGTAAACAGGTTTGGTAGAGAGCTAACACTTAACTACGTACTGTGTTGCCTACTTTAAACAAGAACTTACAGCCACCTGAGGGAAACTGAGGCTCAGTGAGGTTGTCACCCGTTTGGTGGGGGACTGAGTCTGGACTTTCTACCTCTAGGATGTGTGGCCTCCTTCCAGTTGTGCCACGTGCACGGGACTCTCCGTTTCCCCTCTGAGGGCTGTCAGCCCAGTGATCTGAAGGATCCTGATCCCGAAGTTAATTCAATTCCCACATAAGCCAGTTTTTTTTTTTTTCTTTATTAAAAATGAGAAAATACAGATAAATAAAAGGAGCAAGCAAAATTACCTGTAATCTCTGTTCCCCCAAGGATACCACCTGGTGCCATTTTGATGGGTAATCTTTGTCTTGTTTTCAATGCATATTTTTATCTACCTATCTGTGTCTACTAATACAGGATTACCTTCTACATGTTTTGTAATTGACATTTTTTATTTACTTTAGAAAAAATTGTGGTGATTGGGATAGATGGTGTATTCCTAGGGGAACTGCAGAAAGCTAGAGGATAAACATGAGGCCTCTTCCTTGAGGGCTGATGCCACTCAGTGGAAGGTATTTGGAACTATTTCTTGAAAACAAACAGACACAGACATATTATAGATTAGATAGGAAATTTGAATCAAGACTTTTTTCAGCAAATTCAGGAGAAAATAAAGAGATCAGTACCTTGCAGCCCATCTGGATGTGAGTTCAGTCTTAAAGGCAGTTTGTGTAGTTTGTGAAGTATTGACAATATGTTGTAAACGTTTTTCCTTGCCACTCTATAGTCTTGTATAGCTTTTAGCTGTTGCATCCCAGTCCCTTACACAGAGGTACTGTCATCTAAGTAATCCTGTGGTTAGCTTTTTCTAGTTTGTTTCCAGAACTTTTTGTCAGGATGAATGCAGCTGAGGTGACTTAGTAACACAAGCTCTGAGTACATCTCTGATTATTTTCTTAGGATCAATTGGGATAATGAGAATAACAGTAGCAGCTGCTATAGTTGTAATGTTTGTCGTGAACTGTTGTCAGCACTTTGTATGGAGTAACTTGTGTAATACTGTGATCTAGGTGTGGAGAGGGTAACGGAGGTAGTTACAGTCTGATCTGTGGAGATACACTGCTGGGACTTAGTTGAGGTTCTTAGCGGGGCACAAGGGGAACTGGACAGGAGAGTCCACATGGGCCAGGGGATGTCTGAGGCTCCTGGGAGGAGAGCTGGGCTTATGGGCTGTTCTCATAGGTTTCAGAGGTCATCTTCCTGAGGGATGGCGGCATGTTGACCCTCTCTGCTCAGAGCGATGATGTGGCAACAGGGAAATGCTTCCCAAAGTCTTAATAGCACCTTTCCCATGGATTTTGGACCCTGAAGCCATGAGGTAGTGGAGGCTGCTTGACCCTTCCCACCTCCCAGCTGCTGCCTTGGCCCCAATCAAATGAATGACATAATGGCATCTCCTTGGGAGTCTTGACCTTCCTGTTGTGAATGGGTTTGGATTTTCTGAGCTTGAAATCAAGGAGCTATGGTGGTACAGTGCCTAAGGCATTTGACTACTAACCAGAAGGTTGGCCGTTCAAACCCGCCAGCCACTCCGCAGAAGGAAGATGAGGCAATCTACTTCCTTAAAGATTTACCACCTTGGAAACCCAGTGGGCGTCACTCTGAGTCAAATTGACTCTTTGGCAGTGGGTTTTGGAGCTTGGAATTGCACATGGATGGCATGACTTCAGGGCTCCCTGTAAAGGAAGGACTATGGAAATGATCATGGGCATCTCCGTCAGCCGAAGCATGGATTGAAATCCAGGCCCTTCCACCTGCAGCCGTGTGATTCGGCTCTCTCCCCAGGTGCTTAACCTCTCAGAACCTGTTACTTCATCTGTGAAAGGGGTTAGAATTTGCCAGGCTATGCGTCGTTGGGGTTAAATAAAAGAAAAAGAAGGTATATAAGGCACCCTGCTTAAATAGGCTACTTAGTAGTACCTTAAATTAAATATCTACTCCCAAGTAACCCCTGTTTTACCAGAATGCCCTCAACTTTGGGGCTGCAGAGTGATGCATCAATCTGGCTGCAGTTGCCATGTGCTAAAGGTGTGGGAGGACCTGTTTGGAGGGTGTTAATTTAACTTCTGCAGCCTTGATGCCAGGGAGTATTGTATCAACCAAAAATCAAACCAGTTGCTGTCAAGTTAGTTCCGACTCATGCTGATCCCATCTGTGTAGAGGAGAACTGTGCTCCACAGGGTTTTTCATGGTGGATTTTTCAGAAGTCAATTGCCAGGCCTTTCTTCTGAGGTCCCCCTGGGTAGACTTGACCCTCCAACTTTTCGTTTGCTGATGAGCATATTAACCATCTGTACCACACAGGGACTCTTTGTTGTTTATAGTGGCCACCAAATCCTACTGTATAAAGAGAAATTGTTGGGGCCATGGGGGTAATTGTTAAATGCCGTTGAGTCGGTTCTGACATAGTGACCCATGTACAGCAGAATGAAACACTGCCTTGTCCTGAGACATCCTCACAATCTTGGCTGTGCTTGAGCCCATCATTGCAGCCACTGTGTCAGTCCACCTCCCTGAGGGTCTTCCCCTTTTTTGCTGACCCTCTACTTTACCAAGCACGATATCTTTCTGCAGGGACTGGTCCCTTCTGACAACATTACCATTGGTGTGGGAGCTCTTGTTTAAGATGACATGTTGTGGAATAAGAGGTGGATCCTCCTGACCACAGAGAGTGCAACCAGCCTTTTGATTTCTTTTGGAAGATCACATAGAGCACTTAGCCTTTGCTTTTCCCTGGACTCTGCTGCTGTGGCCTTGCAGCTGTCTAACAGTGTGGTTGGGGTGAATGGGAACCACTTCTCTTCTGAGATACCACAGTTTCCCAACCTGCTGACATTTTGGGGCCAGATAATTTGTGTCCTGGGGGCTGTCCCGTGGATTGTAGAATGCTTAACAGCATCCCTGGCCTCTGCCCAGTAGATTCCATTAACACAGGTTGTGACAACCAAAAATATCTTCAGTCATTGCTAAACATCGCCATGGGGAATGGGGAAGACTCCTGGTTAAGAATCACTGCTTTAGATGATAACTGCTCTGAAGTCGTGGTATAGAGTGCCTGTGTCTGGAGAGTCTTATTGGCTGGATTGGCTGTCCTTCTGCTGCCATGAAATCAACCTCATTTTGGTCACTGACTTCATCCCAGTGAGACCATACTCACTGCCATCGAGTTGATTCCAACTCATAGCAACCCCTTTGGGTTTGCAAGGTGGTAAATCTTTATGGAAGTAGATTGCCCCATCTTCCTTCCACAGAGTGGCTGGTGGATTTGAACTGCTGACCTGGTTAGCAGTCACATGCCTTAGGTGCCCCACCACCAAAGCTCCTTAGTGAAACCATAGGTTTAAACTAATAAGAGCATTTATAAGATGTGACAGATACCCAGGCTGCTGTTTTTTTTTTTTTCCCTTTGGGTTGGATCTTAAAAGGGGGTTCACATCTGCCCCCCTGCTTGTTCAGTGAGTACTTTTGAGGGGTGCTGTGGTGGAGAAAGGGGCTCTAGTGGCCCAGTGGTTAAAACATTTGGCTGCTAACCAGAAGGTTGGTGGTTCGAATCTACCTGCCAATCTGTGGGAAAAGATGAGAGCGTCTGCTTCTGTAATGATTTACAGCCTTGGAAACCCTATGGGGCCGTTTTTGCCTGTCTACAGGGTCACTACAAGTCAGAATTGACTCAATGGCCATTCTGGTGGAACAGGCTTTAGTCTGGGATGGTTCTGTGTTCTCAGCCTCAGTTTTATCCTTTGCAAATTGGGAATACTGTGACATACTTTCCCCACCCTGCCTGGGGAGGGAAAGGCAGCCTGGGGTGCTAATGTGCTGTGTGTGGTGCTAAGCTCTACTGTAGGGAATGTGACAGTGAAGGAGCGACAGGCTCCCCATTTATTAGGAGCTGTGAGGCCAAATGTGCCAAGTTCCACAAGAGAGATAGGCCTGGTGTCAGGAGATCCTGTTACAGAGAGATTCACTGCCAAGTTCCCCTTCTCATTAAAACCTTCTTATTAGCTCCGAGCAATTTTCAAGGTTTAGAGTGGTTAGAGGTCCCGGGACATGGAAGTAGAAATAATGCAGTCAGAGCCCTGGACAGTGAGACCAGCTGTGAAGCCGGAGGAGAAACCCACTCAAATTGTAATGCCAGCCAGTAGGGAGGTATCATTGGCTTTCTCAGAACTAGTGTTCACACAGCTTTTCAGGAATATATTGCTTTATGGAGCCAAACAGATCTCAGCTCAGTGTCCATTAGACCAGGTCAGGACATAATATCATCTAGGGGCTCGATTTTTTAAAAGAATTTTTAATTGTGATTTGGGTGAAAGTTTACAGAGCAATTTCATTTTCCTTACAGCAGTTCATACACATTTTGTTTCTTGACATTGACTGCAATTCCCCACAGTGTAACAGCTCTCTTCCCACTTCCTCCCTGTAGTTACCTCTTCCCTGTGTCCTTCCCTCCCAGGCACTCCTGCCTCTTACCCCACCCCCAGCTGTCTCCCTGTGCATGCACTGCCCTTCTGTTCTCCCATGATTGATCTCTCTAAGGAGTGTATCTACCTAATGTAAATGTTCAGCCCATATGCCTGTCTTTTGTTTGGCTGGAAGCCACAGGAGTGGGTTTAATTCTAGACCTGAAGGGGCCATAGTCTCAGGGGTTCCACCAGACTCTATCAGACCAGCAAGCCTGGTCTTTTTTTTTTTTAAAGTAATTTTGAGTTTTGTTCCACATTGATCTCTCACTCTATCCAGGATCTCCTACACAGATCTCCCTCCAAGTAGTTAACAGTGGTAGCAGGCACCATCCAGTTCTTCTGGTCTTCTGGTCATAGAGGCTGAGGATTGTATGGTGTACCAGTTGCTTGGACTAATTGTTTCCATGGGTCTTTGGTTTTCCTCATTCTTCTTTGGTCTGGATGAGGAGAGACCCATCTTTGCATCTAGATGGCCACTTGTAAAGCTTTTAGTACCCCAGTTGCTACTCACCAAAGTAGGATGTGGAACAATGTTTTTGTGTAGTATGTTATGCCAGTTGAGCTTGATGCCCCCTGTGACAATGGTCCCAAGCCCACAGGTCCAACTACTCACTCCCTCTGGGTAGCTGGCTGTGGCCAAGAAGTCACCACAACCTTGTCCCTTGTCAGTTCTACTGTATACCTGGAAATTCTTATAGAACAAACAAATACACTTGTAGATACATCGTCTGGCAACCTTATACATGGTCAGGTGCATTCTAGGGGCTCAGTTTTTTTTACCTAGATTGCAGCAGGTTATTCCGAGGTGTGGACTGTACTCTGTGGAAACACTATGAATACCTAGAGTTGTACACAATTGTGTGCCAAACCAAAACACACTGCCATTGAGTTGATTCTGACTCATAGCAACCCCCACTGGGTTTCCAAGCCTGTAAATCTAGTAGATTACCTCATCTCCTTCCCACGGAGCAGCTGATGGGTTTGAACCACTGACCTTCTGGTGAGCAGCTAAATGCTACCTTACCCACTATGCTACCAGAGCTCCTTTTAATTGTGTGCCAGGCTCTCAGTTCTCCTTACAATCATCAGCTCCATTTTATAGGTGAAGCACAGAGAAGGGAAGGGACTTGCTCAGAGCCAGGAATGTGGCTGTCTCAACAGACTTGAGTTCTAGTGTTACCTTTACTACTGTGACCATCTGCAACTTCCAGCCAACCAACCTATTGCCACGGAATTCTGATTCATGGCGCCTCCAGGTGTTAGAAAATAGAACTGTTCCATAGGGTTTTCTTGGCTGTAATCTTTAAGGAAGGAGCTCTGGTTGCATAGTGGATAAAGCAGTTGACTGCTAACTGGAAGTTCAGCGGTTCAAACCCACCAGCCATACTGCGGAAGAAAGATGGGGCGTTGTACTTCTGTAAAGATTTATAGCCTCGGAAACCCAGTGGTGGTCACTATGAGTCGGAAATGACTCGATGACAATGGGTTCATCTTTACGGAAGCTGATTGCCAGGCCTTTCTTCTGTGGTGCTGCTGGTAGGGTTCGACCACCAACCTTCAGGTTAGTGGTTGTCGTATTTCTGGGTGCCATGGAGTCGATTCTGACTCATCGTGGCCCTGTAGGACAGAGTAGAACTGCCCCATAGGGCTTCCTAGGCTGAATCTTTATGGGAGCAGGTCACCAGGTCTTTTGTCCCATGAAGCCGCTGGTGGGAGTTGAATGTCCAGTCTCTTGGTCAGCCCCCAGGGCTTTGTGCCCCCAGGGCCTGTGAGGTTGCCTAGTTGACTACAGACCATTTGCATCACCTCTGCCTCTTCTCATTGGCAGTTTAGTAGCTTTTTTTTTTTTGAATTTTTTTTTTTTTTTTTAATTAGGATTTGGGGGAAGATTTACAGAGTAAATTCACTTTTCATACAGCAGTTCACATATACTTTGTCTCATGTCATTGACCAAAATTTACAATGCAGCAGCTCCCCTCCCACTTCCTCCCCATAGTTACCTCCTCCCAGTGTCCATCCCTTCATACTCTTCGAGAGGCCCATTGTCTGCCAACCCTGTATATGATCTTGGATACACTCTCCATTTAGACATACATAATTGTTTAGCTTGTTCACCCATCTATCCGTCCCTATACCCATGTTTGCTTTCATTAACAACTCAGTATTGTATTTACAAAGGGGTTCATATTTGTTGTTTGTACTGCCCACGTAAGTTTAGTAGCTTTTTTAAAGTCTGGATTTTCACATGTGCCAAATGGGCATACTGAACACCTCAGAGGGCTGTGATCAAGATCCCATGAGATAATGTGTGGGAAGTCCCCGCATGGTGTGTGGCACGCAGACAGCGGTCTCTAAGTGCCGGCCACTGCCATTACTGCTTCAGTCAGCAACGAGAGCAGAGGGCACCTGCTTTCACGAGCACTTCCAGGAACACTGATCGGTTTGCCCTGATCCAGGTGTACAGTTGCTCTCAGGCCCTGTTTAGTAAATGTTCGGGGGTGCAGCTGCCTAGGAGGGGAGGGATGTTAGCTGGAGAGGACCCAGAGTCTGAGATTCAGAAAATAAAGCAAAACCTGCTCATAGGGATGGAACCTACGATCTCATGGTCTGACTGGCCTGTACCAGCTGACCTCACTGCGATGCAACTTCGTAGTTAATCATTGTTAACAGGAAGATTAAAAAAATAAATAAATGAAAAGGATCATTGCCTCAAAGAATGTCATGGCTAGAAAGCAAGGCTTCCAGCTGGTTTATTCTGGTTCTGTCCCCTGTTGAGAATTTGCATTTCCATCCAAGATGTACTGAATCACAGTCTACATTTTAACAAGATCCCCAGGTGACTCCCATGTCTGGGGTTCTATAAGAATCACTTGGGGATCTGTTAAAACATAGATTCTGAGTCAGTCTACCTGGAGTGGAAGGGAACAACCTGGTCTGAAGCTGTATTAGAAGTGCCGTTAGGGACATTAGGCCAGAGAAGACAAATGGATTCCCATTTGTGTCCAACTTCTGGTGACTGATACTGCTACTTTGCGGCCACATAGATGGATTCTCAAGGCCACTTGGGACTTCCTGGTTCAGCAGGAGAGAGTTCTGGGATCAATTAGTGAGGTCTGCCATGGCCATGAGGTGACATGCATGTTGTTTATTTGCTTTTGTTGATTTCAGAGGACACTGAGGCTAATAGTTGCCCATTGAAGAGTCACCCAGCACGTCATAAAACCACAGAAATCTCTTTTGGAAGGGATGGATGAAGGGTGTCCAGTTCTTGAATTTCATGCCTGAGAAAGAGGTTTTTCCTTGCCATCTTCAGGAGGAGAAACTATTTCATAAGACGTGCGTTCTGTCTTTGGGTAACTCTCCCAATTATTATTTCCACTTTGGAGGGAGAAGCCTTAGAGTCCCCTCTAGGCAGCCTTTTCTCATTCATGGCTGCACTTGAGGAGTTTTTTTTTTTTTTTTTAATTCTGAATCGGGGCCCTCACCCCAAGTCAGTGGACTCTGAATATCGGGATGGGTGGGCAGGCACACCCCATCCTTAGCATGGGTATTTTTTCAAACTCTTCATGTGCTAATGGGTAGCCAGAGTTGTGAAGCACTGAAGTCAACCTTCCTTTCTTGGAAATGGAGTTTCAGAAAGGGAGCATGATTGTCCAGGGTTTTATAGACAATGGCACAAGGAGAAGGAAACTGGAAAAAAGAACTGATTATCAAATGCCAGCCGCACCACGCTAGGCTCTTTCACTTTCCTGCTGAAACACTGGTTCTTCCACAGATGAGTCCTATTACTCTCCTGCTTAAAGGCCCTGTGGCTTCATCCTGCCCAAACCCAAACTGTGGCCTGCAAGACTCTGAACTTATTTGGATGAACTGACCCTTCCCTCCCCCCTTCAACCTTGGGACACTTGGACTCACCCA
>NW_006922444.1:84672-98786 GCF_000298275.1 Orycteropus afer afer
GAGTCTCGAGTCTGACTCGACTCATAGTGACCTCTCCTTGGGTTGCCGAGGCAGTATCACTACGGAAGTAGATTGCCCAACCTTCCTTCTGAGGAGTGGCTGGTGGGTTTGAACCTGAACCGCCAGCCTTCTGGTTAGCAGTCAAGTGCCTTAGGCACTATGCTACAGTTTATTAGGCTCAGGTTTACTGCCTCTCAGCCCATCAAACCGGTTGCTGTGGAGTCAGTTCACACTCTTGGAGGCCGTGTGTGTCAGTGTAGAGCTGTTCTCTGTAGCTGCCTTTTCAGAAGCAGGCCTTCTGAGGTGCCCCTGCTTAGGCTTGAACCTCTAAGCTTTTGGTTAGCAGCCGAGGGCATTAACTGCCTCACCCAGGGACTCCATATCACTTCCAATGATCTTTTAATATGTCATTGACAACGCTAAATCTGTGTGTAGTTTGTTTTTGTTTGTTTGAGGATTATAGTCATCTTTGACTTAGTTTAGCTTTCTCTAGCAAAAGGATCAGTGATCCTAGAGACCTTTAGCCTTGAGTGTGAATCCCAGCACACTGCCTCTTTTTTAATTTTTTTTTTCTTCTTACAATTTTTATTGTGATTTGGGTAAAAGGTTAGGAGCTCTGGTGGCATAGTGCCTAAGGCATTTGCCAGATAACCAGATGGTGGTTCAAACCCACCAGCCACTCCTCAGAAGGAAGATTGGGCAATCTACTTCCATAGAGATGGAAGGGTCGCTATGACTCAATGGCAGTGAGCTTTTTGGGGTGAAAGTTTACAAAGCAATTTCACTTTCCATACAGCAGTGCATAAACATTTTATCTCATGACATTGACTGGAATTTCCCACAATGTAACAGCTCTCTTCCTACTTTCTCCCCATAGTTACCTCTTCCCTGTGTTCTTCTCTCCATGCACTCCTGCCCCCGCCCCCCAGCTGTCTCCCTGTGCATACACTGCCCTTCTGTTCTCCCTTGTTTGGTCTCCCCAAGGAGTGTGTTGTTGTTGTTATGTGCTGTCAAGTCGGACCCGACTCTTAGCGACCCCTCCTTGGGTTTCTAAGGCAGTATCACTATGGAAGTAGATTACCCAACCTTCCTTCCGAGGAATCGCTGGTGGGTTTGAACCACCAGCCTTCTGGTTAGCAGTCAAGTGCCTTAGGCACTACGCTACCAGAGCTCCTCCAAGGAGTGTGTTGTTGTTATGTGCTGTGAGTCAGACCCGACTCATAGCAACCCCTCCTTGGGTTTCTGAGGCCGTCACTACGGAAGTAGATTGCCCAACCTTCCTTCCGAGGAGTGGCTGGTGGGTTTGAACCACCACCCTTCTGGTTAGCAGTCAAGTGTATTAGGCACTATGCTACCAGAGCTCCCCCCATGTAGTGTAGCTACCTGTAAATGTTCAGCTCATGTGCTGGTCTTTTATTTGGTTGGAAGCCACAGGAGTGAGTTCAATTCTAGACCTGAAGAACAGCTAGGGGCCATAGTCTCAGGGGTTCCACCAGGCTCTATCAGATCAGCAGACCTGGTCTGTCTTTTTGTAATTTTGAGTTTTGTTCCACATTGTTCTCCCACTCTATTCAGGATCTCCTAGACAGATCCACCTCTGAGAGCACACTGCCTTTTACGAGCTGTGTAATTTTGGGAAACTCCTGAACATCTCTGAGGCCAAGTTTTGCTTGTCTGCTTGAAACGCATCTCAATTATAGTGACTAGCTGACATTGATTAAATACTTTATGTGTTCTGGGCACTGTGTTAAATGCTTTATGTGTATTGACTGAACAAATCTTCATGACAATCTTCATTTTACAGGTGAGGAAAATGAGGTACGGAGAGGTTAAGGAACCTGCCTGAGGTCACACAGTGGAGGAGCCTAGGCCAGAGTTAGGATATTGGAATTAATGAAACCATGCCCAAACAGCCCTGAAACAGGTGGTGGTTCAGAAACACTCTATACGTGTTACTCTCCCCTCCCCCCCTTGACCTTTACTCTCATGGTGACATTTGAGTTTTCTTGCTGTTTTTTTCTCAAGTTGGTGACAAAAGTACTGATTTCCTGTCTGCTGGAGGCACTCACTTCCAAAAGCTGCTCTGTTGACAGGACATAGGTGATTGATCTTCACAGGGCCTTAGGCATGGACAGTGTGTCAGGCCCTGGCCCTGGGGGAGGGTGGACAGATGAATGCATTTCCCCCACCTTTAAAAAAAAAAAAAAAAAAAAAAAATCTGCCTCTAGTATTTATTGAGTGCCTGCTTTGTGCCAGGCCTTGCAAGTGTGACCAATAGAAAAATTAAGAAAATAATTCACCATCGTATCATCCAAACTCCTCAGCTGCTCATTTTTCTGTAACCATCAGCTGGTATATATTTTTTTCTTTTGATTGCGTCATTTTTATTAGGGATGTGGATTTGTGACTGTGTCACGGGCCTGGGTTGGGTGTCACCTTGCTGAGGCTTTTTCTGTTTAGTCTGAGAGACTTTGCCCTGTTTAGATAAGGAGAAGAGTGAGCTGCCAGCACCCACTTTAACTGGCTGCCTTATTTTGGGGCAGGCAGGCCTCTGTGTTCATGACACTCAGCAGCTTCAAAAGGAGTTTGGTGTTTTTTTTTTTTTTAAATTTGGTTTTTTCCTAATTATATAAGAATGGTGTAACAACATTAAAAGATATTTAGAAAATAGACAAGTAAAAAAGAAAAGCCACTTATCCTTTTCATCACATTATAGTTATGATTTATTCCAGGTCTCTTCTTATTTAAAATACTGTGAAACCTTTGAAAATCGGAACTCCATGGGACTGCCTTATATTTGTGGGTCTCACAAGTTTCCCACCTTTGGCAGGGTTCAGTCTTACCATTTTTATATCACTCGTTTTAATGGAAAATATTTAAGTTTTCCTTCTCTGACAGGTTTCTGTCTTCCACATGGTCTGGATTTCACAAGTTTTCCTGTAATTCTAATCTCGGAACCAGGACAGTTTCAGATCCTTTCATGCCAAGAGGCTAAATGAAGAAAATATTTTTTCCATGGTGTGATGCGTGGATGATAAAACCATAATTTTCAATAGCTGTGGAATACTTCTTAGAGTAGATATACTGTAATTTACTTAATCTTTCCCTATTTAGAGATTGAAGCAGCTGCTGGTTTTTCCCCATTGTAAGTAGCGTGGGGGGAACATCTTGGTGCACATAGCATTTTCCACTGAACGTGAATTACTTCTTCCGGATTAATTTCCAGACATCTTTATAATCTTTGACACTGCCTGCCAAATGACTTTCCAAAAGGGGCACATTGTTTACATTGCCATTAAAAATGTATGAGACTGCCTGTTTCATTTCGCCCACACCAGCACTGGGTGTTATCATTTTTTAAAACCAGATTTTAAATTTAATATTTGTACTTGCATGCACGCCAGCTGGGCTGTGTGGTGGCTGCCTCATGCTACTTTTTGACCGTGTGTGACTCACATAGAACCTGTTCTGTATGATCCTTTTTTTTTTTTTTTTTGAAACAATAATTTTTATGTTCTTAGGGAAAGTGGTAAGTCCCTATCTGTCTTCCACTGCAGTCTACACTTGTCTTATGGCCCCTAGAGGATTTGTAACTGCAGCCAGAGACTAGCTGGGCCTAGCTGCATCCTAGCCAGCTACAAAGATAATTGAGTACACTCATTTTAGAGCTAATTTTAGAGGTACATGCTCTCCATTGTAGGTAGTATCCTATCTAGCTTTTAAACCCAAATTATGTGCTTGCTGGATAAACACTGCAGAATGCAGTATTACTGAACACCTGCTAGATAGGTAGACCTTCCTGGTTACATCTCAAGAAAGGCAGCTTGTACTAATACAGTGAGAAGAGAATATTGAGTTCGAATCCCTGTTCCCCCATTGTAGGGTTGACCTTGATCACGTTCCTTCCTCTCCCCCAACCCTCCTTCACCACCCACTTTAGTTTCCTTCCTTAGGCTGATAGTACCTATCAAGTGGGCTGATATCAGGATTAATGGTATCATGTAATCAAAGGTTTAGACAGGCACAGGAAGTCACACCTGTTGTTGGTATTGACATAACAGTGGCTGGAGGGGTAGGGTTAGAAGAGGAAGAAAACCAGCAGGTCCAGATCTCTCCTTCAGGAGGTTTCCAGTGCAGTTGGACAGAGAGGATGGGCTGGGCAAGAGGTAGTTTTAAGGCACAGATAGGGCATGTCAGAGCTAGCACGAGTAAAGCCAAGTGCGTAGCCCTTGTTGCTGTTTGGAGGGGAATGTTGAGCCCAGGTTGACACTGGGAAGGGACTCATTCTAGTCACAGTGAAGGGTTAGGCCTGGCAAATTCAGAGCGTTTGTGGCAAGGTGAACTGGGGCCAGACTTTAAGGCCTCAAGTGTCTACATGATTTTGACTTTATCTTACAGAGAAGGAGGTATCAGGGGAGGATTTTTCTTTGTAAATATTTATCATTTTATTTTTGTTGTATTTATTTTGATGGTAATTTTAAAAAATAACAGCTTTATTGAGATATAATTCACATACATATAATTCACCAGTTGAAAGTGTACAGTTTAGTGGCTTTTAGTGTATTCAGAGTCGTGTGGCTGCCACCACTGTCTAATTCCAGAGCATTTTCATCACTTCAGAAGGCACCAGGCTCATTAGCAGTCGCTCCCAAGTCCCCTCAGCCCCTGGCAACCGTCAGTTTGCTTTCTGTCTCTATGAATTTGCCTTTTTTGGATTTTTCATATGAATGATATCACATGTGTCTGTTTTTTGCCCATTGAGCATAATGTTTTCAGGGTTCATCCATGTTGTACCATGTATCAGTACTTCATTTCTTTTTATGGCCAAACGATATGCTGTTAAAGAGCCTTGGTCGCACAGTGGTTAAGTGCTTGGCTATTAACCAGAGATCAGCAGTTCGAACCCATGAGCCACTCACTGTGCAGGAGAAAGATAAGGCAGTCTGCTTCTGAACAGGTTTGCAACCCTGGAACCCCTTTGGAGCAGTTCTGTTCTGTCTTACAGAGTTGCTTTGAATCAGAATTGACTGGACGGAAACAGGTTTTTTGTTGCTTTTCTTTGGTTTTAATATTCCATGGTTTTAATGATCTATTTCTCATTGGTGGGCATTTGGAGTGTTTCCATTTTTTTGGCTGTTATGAATAATGCTGCTATGAACTGTTCCATACAAGTGTTTGTGTGGACATGTGTTTTCAGCACGGGAGGATTTTGAACTGGGGATGGTGTGAAGGGAGTAGTGCTTGGAGCTGAGGGCTGGGGAGCCTGTGATGAGGCCTGTGTGTGCATCTGTCCTTACCCGGTCAAGTCCAAGGCAGCCTTTATGTGCTTCATTCTCTTAAATGACTCTGTGCGGGAGGGTTTTTTTAAATTTTTTTAAAATTATACTTCTTTTATAGATGAGCACACTAAAACTCAAGAAGGTTAATAATGCTGTGCAACTAGACAATGACAGACCCCAGTGTGTCCAGCTCTTAACCAGCCTTTGTGCCCTCTACCCTGGCAGATCATGAGACGCAGTGGCCTGGCCGACAGGGGCCAGTGTCTTAAGTAGGGTCATGGAGAGTCAGTGAGGGGACAGAGTGGTCTGTGTGTGGGTACTGGAGTGAAGGGGGTTGAGGGGACATGTTTCCAGGCCGCATCAGCAGGACCTGGTACATAGATGTGACAGGACAGAGAACATCTATGTCGAGTCATGAGAGTGGGTTGGATTCTTGGTGTGACCTTTGTGACCTTGGGCTGACCTTGTTTCCTTTGAGCATCACTTTCCTCATCTTGGAGCTTGGGGCTCTTTTCCCAACTGCTGGCTCCTTGAAGGCTGATGTTAATGAGAGAGAGAGAGAGAAGAGAGGAGAGAGAACATGAAGGAGAATGGGCGCCTTCTAGAACCTGTGGGAGCTCTGGTAGCATAGTGGCTAAGGCACTTGACTGCTAACCAGAAGGCTGGCGGTTCAAATCCACCAGCCACTCCTCGGAAGGAAGGTTGGGCAATCCTACTTCCGTAGTGATACTGCCTCGGAAACCCAAGGAGGGGTCACTATGAGTCAGGTGTGACTCGACGGTACACAACAACAACAGAACCTGTGGAGCTGGTGATCTGAGAGGCAGGGAGGGATACATATCAGGTGCAGGCAGGTCCGGGAGGAGGATGCCTGCTGATCTGGGAGGGCGTCCCTACCCATTGGGGGAGTTCTGAACCCTGTGAAGCTCCTACCCACAAGGGGGACGGAGACTGATAAGTTGGTTGTAATCCAGAGGCTATTGATTTCCTCTAGTCTTTGAACTTGAGCCTTCTCTGTGGGTAGAGCCTGGTGTGGACTCTCCCTTGGCGTCGGCTGCCGCCCCTGGCACATCCCTGCCCTGTTCTGGCCCAGCATCACCTGGAAGCCAGTGGGGCTTGTCTGGGTCTTAGAGGTGACTCAGGTGGCTTCCTATCTGGGCTTCTGTCTGTCTAAGTGGCAGGACTGACTGTCCCCTTTGTCACTGACATGCATCTTGCCTTAGGTTTGTGAAAAACTTGTCACTGCCAGTTAGAAAGTAACACCAGAAACCTCCCTGTGGAGCTGGCGTTGGCGCTGACTTGCTCTTGTTCTGACTTCAACGTTTTGCTGGGTTGTTATGAATCAGCCACATAGTTTTTTTTTTTTTTTTTTTTTAAAGTGTGACAAACACATTTACCTTTATATGAGAAGCTAGGCTTATGGGATGCCAGTTAGATGATTTATTTTCATACTAAGTCAGCAATCTACCCTATCCTCCTTATCAGAGACCCTCTGAGTTCTCTTTTCTGTAGTAAGTGAAGAGGTGAGGAGAGGAGTGAGGACCCTTCCTGCTGTGTGTTCCTACAGGCTGGGACCTGCACTTACCAATTTACATCCTAAAATATAGTCATAGCTTGTTTATAAACCTTAGTCAGTCTGAAGAGGGTCTTAGAGTGGGAGGAAACTAGTTTCCCGTTAAGTTGATTCTGACTCATGGTGCCCTGTGTGTGTTCAAGTACAGCTGTGGCCCGTAGGGTTTTCAGTGGCTGATTTTTGGCAAGTGGATCACCACGCCTTTGTTTGGAGGCGTCTCTGGGTGGAAATGAACCCCCAGTCTTTCGATTCTTAGTGGTTTGCACCACCCAGGGACTCTGCTCACTTTGTTGTTGGTGGTGTGTACTGTGGAGTCAATTTGGACTTGTAGCTCACTTTACGGATGTGGACACTGAGGTCCAGGGAGGGGAAGCAGCTTACTCAAGATTGCACAGTTGGTCACAGTTTCCCAACTCCAGCCTCTTGTTTTTTCTACCTCATTCTTCTGGACCCTAAAGTTCTGGTAGTGAGCACACAGGATGTTTAGGGAACACACCTCCCTTTGACCTGTGTGTAATGGATGCTGAGTTGATTTTCTGGGGCTAATTCTAACGTGTGCCATGCAAACCCCTAGGGAAAAGCCATTCCTTTTGGGTGGAGTTGAAGGTGTTTGCTGGATTGTGAAATCTGCTGTCTTTTGGGCGTCTGGGGGGAGTGGGTGGGGCTGGGGTGGCGAGGGGTGAGCGTGCCTGGACCCTGGAGATGGTTGCAGTTAGCTGCATCCCCCCCTCCATCTTCTTTCATTGCCTTTGCATCACATCAAATGAGAAACCAAAGGCACTTATAACTGGCAAAACTGGGAAGTGAGTTGGGGAAGTGAGTTGGGGAAGAAAACCAGTAGGGCTCCTTCTATAATAAAACTTGCTGATATTCGTGTAAAACTGATGTTGAAAGTCATTGTCTTACTCATCCTTATCCCAGATAGGTCACACAATGGGTGGTATCAGGGCACAGTTTCCCCCTGGAGGATGCAGTGGGGCAAACTCTGCATGAGCTGGTCTGTTCAAAGAAAAACAAGAAGCTGTGTGTTGGAAACACCCTAAATGTTAAGCCACACAGCAGAGCTGAAATCATGGATTTTTACACAGTCGTCACACAAGCTTAGAAAGAGTGTTTAATGAGGTGGGAAGATGCTCACAGTGTAAGAAATATGAAGATGTGGATCACAGAATACAATGGAATAATAAAATACAGTAAAAATTTGATTGAGTAATAAAACAGAAGTCTCAAACTCAAAAAAACAAACAAAAAAACTATTTTGTGTGGGTGTGTATGGCTGCAAAGGAGTCCTGGGGGTGCAGTGGTTAAGCAGTTGGCTACTGACTGGAAGAGAGGCAGTTTGAACCCCAGCTCCACCAGAGAAAGGTCTACTTTCATGAAGATTTACATGGGGGTGGGGCGGGGAGTTCTACTCTGTCCAATCCGGTTGCAATGAGTTGGCATCCACTTGAAGGCACTGTTTTTTTTTTTTTTGGGTGTGTGTGTGTGTGTATGTGTGTTTAATATGGGTGCACTTAAGAGAGTTGTGGTTTAAAGCATGTTAGGTAGCCCCAGGTCAAGTCTGGGTTCTGTAACACACATGCTTACATGCTGTTGGGCAAACCACTCGACCTTTCCAAGCCAGGCTTCTCGTCTGTAAGTAAAATGGAGCTGATACCCTACCTCTGTGGGTGGTTGTGAGAATTAAATGAGGCACCTGGACCTTCAGGGAAAGGCCCTCAGGCCTGCAGCCTTGACTTCCCAGTTGAGGACACATTGGACACGTTATCTTCTGCCCAGTTCTGCCAGGGTCTCCTTGGTGCCTTCTGGATACTGTTAAATTCTTTGGCGTGGCATACAATCAGCTGCTGTCGCGTCATCCTTGTTCATGGGACCCCACAGGTGTCAGAACAGAACTGTGTTCCGTAGGACTTCTGATGGCTGTAAATGCTTGCCGTGTTCCCAGGTGCCTCTGCTAGACTCAAACCTCTAACCTTGCAGTCAGCAGCCAAGGTCGTTAACTGCACCATGCAGGGACTCCTTTTGGGTTGGCTCACAGGGCAGTATTTCTGGATACATACTCAGGGCCTGTTCCTCCAGTGTGTCCAGCCCTTTTTGCCACTAGGTTCTTGTATGTGTGTAGTAACTCTGTGTTACTGGTCTACTTAGCCGGACTGAGTTCCCTAAAGGTACCGGGTCACAGAGCCCGACACCAACGAGGTGCTCATTTGTTTAATGAATTCAAGAGGTGGGACTTGAGTTGGTTCTTTAAATAAAAGTGGGACTTGGTGTGCAAAGTGGGAACAGTGTTCCAAGTGGTGGGCAGGACTGAGGGCAGAGGTGGCCCTTCCCTCTTTAGGGACTAGAACCGTTGGGCACAGGCAGAGATTGACATTGGTGCACCCTCCTTTCAGCCTTCATTGCCAGGTGGGAGTCCCTACACATTGTAAGACATTTAATCTATAAGGTTTGGTCAGCTATGTTACTTCCTGTAGCTTGGAGCTGTGTTTGTCAGTTTATATGAGCAATGTATTCAGACTAAGCACGTGTGTATAAGCTGCTGGCATTGTGCTGATGGTAGGATGAGAGCTGGTTTTGGAGGCTGGGCAGCCTGGCTTCTGTTTGTGGCCTTAGCACTGACTAGCTTGGCGCTCTTCAGCAGAGTGGCTTAGGGAAGTAAATGCTTGCTTCTCATGCACCCAGTGTGTTCTTCACAAGTCATTCTCATTGGATTCTTATGGCAGGGTTGCACTCAGAAGTGAGAAAGCATGCCCTTTCTGAAGGGGAGTGTGGTGTCAACTTGGCTAGGCCTGGTTGAGTGGCTGGGCAGCTGGATATAGTATTCCCCATGATGAGACTAGTAATCAACTCCATGGTGGAATCTACTGTGAGCAGCTGAGTAGCTGCCTTAGGGAATGTGGTCTGCTTCCTGTATATAAGCAGAAGCCTTGAGGAATGATCTCTAGCCTATGGCATGCTTGGACCCTGCGTGTAGCTGTGACGTTGTTCAGCAGCCTGCCATGCTCTGCCGACCTTGGGACTTACAATGGACTTAAGTTAATGGCTTGCCATGTGGTTTGGTAATATCAGGACTGTGCCTTTTTACTTGTCAACCTTGGGCTTCTCAGCCTCAGCAGCCAGCAGCTGTCTGAGTGAAGAAACGCCTCTAGCTCCAGTGGGCCGTGAACAGGAGGCAGAGCTGGACCCCAAGGTTGAGGGGCTTTCACCTAGCCTCTAGATAGAGCCTGGGACTTTGAACTTGGACTTAAAGCCTCCAAATTGTAAGAATAAACTCCTCTTTGTTAAGGCCATCCCATTTGTGGTATTTTCTTGTCAGAGCGGCACTAGGTAACCAGAACAGGGAACATCCCTTATCTTTGTGCTTTGTTTTTCAATCAGCACATATCCTCACTGTTCTGTGTGGTTTACCAACATTAACTCATTTAATCCTCATAACAGCTCGGTGAGGAACCTGTCAGTTTTCATGGTTGAGAGTTGAGGAGTCTGAGGCCTGGAGGAGTTAAGTAACTTGCTCGTGGCCACACAACTAGTTGTGTTGGAGCTGGGATTCTAACAGTTGGAGGACTTGATTTTGCCAGTTATTCAGATTCTTTTTTAAGACAGTCCCCTGGTATTTAAAAACATTGCCTCAGATTCACAGAACAAAATCCTGTTGGGGCCAGATGACACTCATGTTGGTGGTAGGCTGGGCAGGGTCCTTGGAGCACTCCCTGGAGAACTGGTATCTGCCCTGTCCCAGAAGTAGTCAAGATGATACAAAGAAATACTATTCATGAAGATACTTTGTAACCTGTAAAGCATGTAAATGTCAGATGTAGGGTTAAGAATAATAGCTACTATGTGGATAGAGTGCTTGTGGGGCAGTGGTGATTCAGTACCAGAATTCTTCCCTTCCAGGCTGGAGAGCAGGGTTTGATTCCCTGCTGTGCAGTGTCATGCATGGCTACCATCTGACAGTGAGGTTTGTACGTTGCATGATGCTGAGCGGGTTTCAGTGTACCTTCTAGGCTAAGACCCAGAAGAAAGGTCTGGCTATCCACTTCTGAAAATTAGCCAGTGAAAACCCTGTGGATCACAATGATCCAGTCTACGACTGATCATGGGGATGGAGCAGGACCAGACAGTGTTTCTTACCATTGTGCATGGGGTCACACTCAGTTGAAAACACCACCAGCTAACAACATACAGAATGTTTACCCTGTGCCAAAGTCCTGTTCTAAGCACTTTAATGTTCACAGCTGCCCTCTAAGGTTGGGTTATTGACATCCTCTTTTTGCAGATGAGGAAGCTGAGACACAGGTCAAATACCTTGTCTGAGGTTGCACAACTGGGAAGTGGTGGAGGTAGGACTAGAACCCAGGGAGTGGGGCTTTGTTTGCTGTGCTTTATTGCCCTTGTGTAGGCACAATTCTGAAGAGTTACCATGTGTGTTAGACTGGGTTCTCTAGAAAAGCAAAACCAGTAAAGCTTATTTAGAGACAGAAAGAGAAATTTATCAGGAAAATGGCTCACACACTTACAGAAGCTGGCAAGTCCCAAGTTCTTGGATCAAATGTCAAGCTGGAGGCTTTTCCCAACTCTCGCAGCTGCAGGGGCTGAGGAGCTCAAGGTTGGCGGGCAGTATACTGGCTGTTGATTCCAACGAATGATGAATCCCAGATCTCCAGGCTGAATGGTGGATTGTTCGCTCACAGACAGTTGTAGGCAGAATCCCGATCCACAGAAGAGTGTCTCTTTTCCCAGGATGTCCATAAATATACTGGAAGCAGGCCATGCCCCTAGGGAAACTCCCATTCAATGGATTGGCTGCTCAAAACATATACATCTAATCCCATCATTGGAACAACCCACATCACAATTGCTTAAACCACACAGAATTGTGGTCCATCCAGGTTGACACACAGCTCCAACTATCACACCAGGGAATGGGAAAGGAATGAGCATCTGTCAGGCCCTGACTGGTGCTAGGTATTTTCCTTCACAGTATTTCATTTAAACCTCCTAGTAATCCCGAGGGCTGTGGTGGGGTGTCTCTTACTGATGTGGAAACTGAGACTCAGGTTAAGTGACTTGCCAAGATCACAGGGGGCAGCAGTGGCAAAGTCAAGACTTGAACTTGAGTCTGAGAGATTCCAACCAACCAGTTGCCTTTGAATTGATTTTAATTCATGGCAACCCTCTGTATGTCAGAGTAAAACTATGCCACAGGTTTTCAGGGACTGATTTTTCAGAAGTAGATCTCAGGCCTTTCTTCCGACGTGCCCTGGGTGTGCTTGAACCACCGAGTTTTCGGTTAGCGACTGAGTGTGTTACCATTTGCCAGCGCCTGGATTGCCCTGATACTCTTTCTTCCACTTGGGGAGGTAGCACTCCAGTGATTTTCAGTGTTTCTGATATCTGCATAAGGAAAGAGAACTGAAAAGGGCAGTGAAGAGCTTTGGTCAGTTCTGTTGCAGTGACTGAGAGCTATAGTTATTTCCACTCATGCATATGTAGGGTGACTCCTTGAGAGTCTCATGGGTCTAGGTCTGAGAAACTTGGGGCATGCATAGGGGGAGCATTGGAGTGGAAATGCCTCGGCCGATGGGGTGCTAGCCATTGCCTCACTGTTTCCCTCCTTTTTTGCATATGTTTTGCTGCTTACAGCCATGCAGGTCTGCTTGCTTTCACGCACACCCTCTCCCTAAGTGGTGCTTGTTGAATTGAGCCACAGCCCCAAGGTGGTGTTTTCAAAGATGGCATGTATGAGGCCCTGCCAGGTGGTCGTGGACCACATTCTAACCAACCAAAATGTTAGCTGCCATTCCTGTTTGTTCAGTTTCCTGAGAACCTGGTCTATCCCAGGCTCTGTGCTAAGCACCAGGGGTTCCTGTAGTCAGGAACTCACAATCTAGTGAGGGACAGAGGGACAGCTATGCTGCCTGTTACACAGCAGGTGTGAGCTTTGAAGGAGGATGTTCCAGGTGGCAAGAGCAGACATGAGGAGGAAGAAGAGGAGGAGAAGGAGGAGGACGAGGAGGAAGAGGTGTGGGGGTGGGAGGAAGGAAAGATGCAACGGGGGGAGGGGCAGTGGGAGAAGGGCCCTTTAGCCAGTGTGAGCTCCTCAGGAAAGGATTCCTTGGTCTCATCCATCTTTGAGTCCCTGCACCTAGCGCAGCAGTTGTACACAGGGGCAGCTGGGTAAAACGCTTCTTGAGAGAATGTGTTTCAAGCCTACATTCAGTATGCTGAGTGAGACCCATGGGATAGAAAGTAAGACACAAGTTGATAACAAACTCCATTTGGCCCCACTGCCTTATTCACCTTCCAGCTACTTTCATGCACTTGGAACAAGGATGCAGAACTAGGGGGACCATGAATCTGGTGCCTGTGAAGGTCCACATTGGGTGTGGATAGCAGGCCTGGAGCCCAGCAACCTATATGATCAGATGTCAAGGTTCTAGTCAGACCTGGGTTCCTGCAGGAGCCAGAGCTGGGTGCTCGGTGGTACTGGACAACCATTTCATGAATGATAGAGTGGGTGTCAGGACTGGGGGTGGGGGTGGGGTTGGGGATATGAGGCAGGAAGGAGCCCTCTGTTCCTGGAAATGCTCAGTAAACATTTTTCACCCATTTCCTGCTTGGTGAAAGCCTGTGGTGTGGCATGGAGTCCTGGTTTAGGTGGGGTAGGGATAACCGGACATTAGCCATTTGACAGCTCTTAGCTTCGTTTAGATAGTGAAACCAAGGGGCCCTCCTGGCCTCTGGGAGGTGGAGCAGTGGTGCCAGTCTATGGAGGTGGGAGGGAGGGAGTCTTGTGTGTAAATAAACAGTGAGTGCTGCGAGGGGAACCTGTTGTTGCCAGGCTGTCTCTTGGCTTAGTGAGCTAAACAGAAACATAGGACATACCCAGTGGGTGGCAGCCCAGGGACTCCAGGATCTCAGGGCCTGACTTGGACATGGACATAGATTACTCTGCCTCTGTCTTCCCTTCAAAGAGATGTCACCTTCCCTGGGGGTGACAAGGACTTCCTTGGCCGGCTAGGTTCTTGTCTGTGATTGGCCAGGCAGCTGGGAGTTGCTTTGCTGAAGTTGGGCTGAGCAGGTAGATTCTAGAATGTGTAGGGGCAGCCAGAGTGTCCATCTATCTGGACAAATACACTGTATTCCGAAGTTCATAGGTGGTGGCATGTAGGTCCGCATGGAGAGTGGCGATGCGCTTAGTTCCTTTGCTATTATGGGGAAGTCTTCTCTTACTCCTCCTTTTCATTTGGGGTGGCTGC
>NW_006922444.1:101026-102939 GCF_000298275.1 Orycteropus afer afer
TGCTCCTTGCAGCTGCTGCCATTGATTCCCCTCATACCAACCCTGGGAGAGAGAAAGGGGTAAGAGCAGGTGGTGTCTGGCCCATTTTTCAATGGATGAGGAAGCTGAGGCTCGGAGAGGTTAAGTGACAACCCCCACCAGGTGGTGGCTGAGCCTGCACCCCAACATAAAGCATCGACCCCCTGGATGTTCCAGAAGGCACCAGCAAGAGCTCTCGGAACCCTTCTGTGGGGTAGGAGGTAGCATGAGGAGAGAATTGCTTAGGGTTTGGGAGCTGGGTGACATGGCAGTGAATTGTGTGCATGGGGGTGAGTCACTTCTCTGAGCTCAGTGGCTTCATCTGTGAAATGGGGCCTTTACTTCCTTGCCTGCCAGCCTTGCAGTGTTGTAAGAACTGAATGAGATGGTGAACGTGGAAGTGTCTGGTTCTGTGTAAAGCCCTGCTCCCGTGTGTCGTCCTTCCTGTAGTCTGCTGCTGCAAACAGCAAATATAAACACTGAAGGAACATTTACTACTGCAGCAGCCACTGCAGTAAACTTTATATACATTGTCTTCTTAAACACACAACACAACTGGATGCATGGGGTTGTTGTTGTTGTTACGTGCCATCGAGTCAGACTCGACTCATAGTGAGCCCTCCTTGGGTTTCCAAGGCAGTATCACTACGGAAGTAGATTGCCCAACCTTCCTTCTGAGGAGTGGCTCGTGGGTTTGAACCACCAGCCTTCTGGTTAGCAGTCAAGTGCCTTTAGGCACTATGCTATCAGAGCTCCCATAGGGGCAATTAAGATTCTCTTTTTACAGTTGTGGACATGGAGGCTTAAGAAAGGTTAAGTAATTTGCTCAAGGTTACAGAGCTAGTAAGTGGTAGAGAGAAGATCTGAACCCACGCAGCTGACCTTCTATCTGAAACTTATCACCACTATCATAAACAGCAGATGCCTGGGACCTTTTCGGGTGATGGGCATCTGTGCATATCAGTCTGGTAGGGGCAGTCAGGACCATCTGGGGCAGGAGTTGGTTGTGGACAGGCATTGGTGCTTAAGGACTTGTAGGACCTGGGACTTGGTGGGATAACAGTGCTGAGCAAGTGACCTCATCTCTGAGCTTCTCACCTGTAAGATGAGACTGTAATAATATGCCCCATGGGATTAAATAAAATTAGGGCTGCATACCAGTCATGTTATCAGAAGGGACCAGTCTCTGGAGAAGGGTATCACACTGGATAAAGTAGAAGGTCAGTGGAAAAGGGAAGACCCTCAATGAGATGGATTGACACAGTGGCTACAATGGGGGACTCAAGCATAGCAAGGATTGGGAGGATGGCGCAGGACTGGGCGGTGTTTTGGAACTGACTGGACGCACGTGACAGTAACAACACCCGTACCGGTATCGGGTGCCACGTGCCATCATGTTGACTCCAGCTCATGGTGACCTCATGGGTGTCAGTGGAACCGTGCTCTGTAAGGTTCTCAGCTGAATTTTTGGAAGTAGATCCACCAGGCTTTTCTTCCAGTGCATCTCTGAGTAGACTTGAGCCTCCGAACTTTTGCTTTGTTGCCAAGCACGTGAACCCCATAGATACTATGTAAAGTGTACATTGCTATAAAAATGCCCGTAATATGTGAGAGACATTCGTCAACAATGCAGAGTAGATGTAAGTTAGCTGGAACAACCACCTCTCCTGTTAGAATGATCTTACTTGCCGAGATGGTTTGACCACCCTGATAAGGGATCACGAGGTCATCTCCTGACTTGGGAGTAGCACTTGAGTAGTAGCCACACAGAGCAAGCCACAGAGCCTAGCTGAGCCAGTGTCCTCATTCGTGAGGAATGCTGCCTGCTTTTCCCTGTGTGTTGTCGTTGTTGTTGTTTGCCATCGAGTCGGCCCCGACTCATAGCGACCCCTCCT
>NW_006922444.1:103654-126134 GCF_000298275.1 Orycteropus afer afer
GTAGTGATACTGCCTTGGAAACCCAAGGAGGGCTCACTATGAGTCCGGGCCGACTCGACGGCACATAACAACAACATATATATATATATATTTTAAACTGTGTATATATGCAGAGGATTTTGTAACCTTTTACATTTCTGGAAGCTGTTCAATACTTGCTGCTTCTTTCAATCAACCTGTTCAGGGTTCATTTTGCAAAGTCCTAGTGTGGTACCAGGCACCAGTTACAGACTTAGGGATATTGTTGACTGGAGGTGAGAGTGTGCCAGCTCTGCTGAGTGCCAGTGGGGCTGGGGAGCAGAGGGTGGCCGTGTGTGGCATGAAACCCTGGGCCTACCTTTTGAGAATTGGGAAGAGTCTTAAACATGAAGGCCCTAGGATGACAGGTTGGGGTGATGGGGGCCTGAGGGGATAATTTTCGTTCTTTCATCCTCTTCCTCCCTCCCTTCTTCTTTTTAATCACTATAAACCTTTAATAGGAGCCCTGGTGATGCAGTGGTTAAGGTCAGCAGTTTGAACCCACAAGGCACTCTGTAGGAGAAAGATGTGGCAGTCTCCTTTGGTAAAGATTGTTGTTGTTTGCTGTCTTGTCGGACCTCATAGTGACCCCCTCCTTGGGTTTCCAAGGCAGTATCATTATGGGAGTAGATTGCCCAACCTTCCTTCCAAGGAGTGGCTGGTGAGTTTGAACCGCCAGCCTTCTGGTTAGCAGTCAAGTGCCTTAGGCACTATGGTACTACAGCCTTGGAAACCCTAAGGGCAGTTCTACTCTGTCCTACAGGGTGACTGTGAGCCAGAGTCAACTCAGTGGCAGTGGGTTTAGTTTTTTAGTGTTACACCTTTAGTGCTGGCTCCTCTGTTCCTGCATGAATGGTCCATGACTCTCCTTCTTGTCTTCCAGCCCCTCTCTTTGTGTTCCCTCTTTGAGGGGACATTTCTTTTCGTTTTTCTGTTTAGGTTTTCTTTTCTCGTCAGTTACAAAGAATAGTAATACTTAAAAAAAACCAAATTCTGTAAATAGCAGCTAAATGAAATGATCAGTGCACTTCTCTCGACAGTGGAACAGGCACCAGGGAAACAGGTTAAGTGAGAACCTGAGATCCTCTGTGAGTGCCGGGCAGGGGGAGGGGTGCAGGGGCCCAAAGGAACAAATCCTTCATTCTGAACAGCCTTTCCTTAGACTCGAGGAGCTTTAGATTGGAGGAAGTGACAACAACCCCTTTTATTTCCTGCTTTGTTCCCTCCCAGGTACAAATGGACCACAGTCTTCATTCAAGCAAATGGAAGCTGGCAGCTGCCCGAGGGGAGGGTTAGATACCTGGGAGGACAAAGTGAGGCCTCTCTGGCTGGCTGAGGGGAGTCAAGTTACTCCTACACTTTGCGCGTGCATGTGTGTGTGTGTGTGTGTGTTTAAATTGCCACCCCTCAATCTGTGTGTTCTTTTCCTGCCTTTGGGACACCCTCTGTTTAAGAAAGGGGCTTCTAGGTGCTGCCAACTGTTAACTAATCCTGGTGCAAATGGCTGCCAGCTAGAGGGTTGGTGGTTCGAACCCCCATAGGTGCCTCAGAAGAAAGGCCTGGTGATCTACTTTTCGAACCATCAGTCACTGCAAAGCCCGTGGAGCACAGTTTTGCTCTGACCCTCTTGGGGCTGCATGAGTCAGAACCGCCTCGATGGCACCAGGTTGGTTTTTCCTGTTAAGGAATGCAGAGAGGCAGGAGAGAGACAGGCATTTGGCCTGTGGGAGAGCAACAGAGAAGGATTCTTCATGGCAGGGAAGCTCTCTTTCACCTGATCCACTGGGCAGAGGCAGAGGGACAAGCCTGCAGTTCCAGATATCTGCTTTATCAGTCTGGAATCTGCACCTCCACCCCACAAACAAAACAAAAACCACCTTTCTCTGAACCTGGCTTTGGGCGTTCTCTGTCAGGAATGAATTGTGTTCAGATTGACAGCGGAGCCTTCAGTCTCTCTATTGACTCAGCAGATTCTCATTTGCTTAGATTTAGAAAGTGGAAGATAGTGATCCACGGGAAGGGGTGCAGAAATGCCAAGGTGAACATGTTCTCTGGGTCCAACAGTGTTCCAGGCCACAAACCCAGGGGTAAGTGACTCAGGTGCCAGGGCATAACCTTGAGACTTTTTCTCCCTGTTTAGTTTTCCTTTTCCTCCTGCGCTGAATGATATCAGCTCCCCACCCCCATTCTTTACCTTAGTAAACTATTTGAGAAAAGCTTATTTGCTTTTAAAAATCAGCCTCTGAGCATCCCCTGTCATGGTGCACACAGTTGAGAGATGAAAGCAATTCTTTAGACGGCGTTGTCTGTGCTGTGGATATAGCGATAGGCCTGGTGGTGTTTACAGTGCAGTTGGGGACAGAAGGAGAACATAAATTTTGCAGGAAAGAATTTGTTTTGGTGCCCTGTTAATATTTTCTTTATATCACTTATTGTTCAAAAGGGGGATATTTTTGTTAAGCAAAAAGGAACTCTGTATTTGAGATAAGCAGTAGAATAAAATAGAATAAACGGTGGGGTTTTGTCAAGTGGCTATTGAAATGACATTATTTTATTTCTGACATCACCTTGTTTTGGTACTGCTCCAATATTTATACAAAAATTAGAAATACACAGTATGGGCAGGTCCTGAAATCTTGATTAGATTGAAATGTATGATGGTGCTCTTTTTCCTTTGTTTTATGGAGCTGAGTTTGGTGAAGTTTCAAGAAGTGTTAGCCAGTAGTGATCCAAAGGCAATAAATACAGCTTTGTGGGGAGGTCTTCACCTGTCTCACTTGATGAACGTTAAATGCTAGCCAAATATCACAACCCATATGCAAATATGGAAACGGATGGATTTGAGTCACTTACCCCTGGGCTTGTGGCCTGCAGTACCATGGTTTTTGGTGGTGGTGGTGGCAATGGTGGAGGGGTTGGTGTGGAGAGTGGGGACACTCTGTCTTTGCTGCTAAGGTCTATTACCTCCGCCACCCTCCTGTTTGGGTCATTTAGAGGTCCCTGGGGTCATGAGAACCCTTGTTGAGGTCACATTTGTTGGGCTCAGAGCTGAGCTCGGTGCAGGCTGGGTGTGAAGGAGTGTTCACAGTGCAGCTCCTTGCAGCTCAGTTAGTCCAGGTGAGGCAGAGCCGTGCAGGCACAGGTTCCAAACCTGCTGAAACGCAATCTCTGTGGTGGGTCTACGGTTGTCAGCCCCGGGTGTGAGATTCTGGAAGTTGCTGACTGAGTTGAGTCTTCCCATATGCATCTCCTTGCCCTTCTCTGCAAATGAACTACAGACTACGGCCAAATGAATGAAACAATGAAGAGATGGGCTTTGGACCATTCATTTCTGAATTATCTGACTTTTTTTAAGGGACACGAACCAGAGTGGGTAAAGGAAGACCCCTAGATAGAGACAAACTACCATTTCCTTTTTTCTTTCTGTTTTTAAAGAAAGGGTGAGGCATTTTACTTTTCCATGGTAGGAGAGTAGGCTGCCTACAGCCCAGGACTGTTAAGAGAAGGTTGGGTTTTGTACATGGCCCATTTCTGGTAGTAGTTGTGGAGGCCCTAGGGTTTGGGGGATTCAGGGGTGGGAATGAAGCCAAAAGAGGTATGCCAGAAGGACAGATGCATTGAGACTAGGTTGCAACATTCAGGCTACTGTTCGGATTAACATGCTACTCTCCCCTCCCCCCCCGCACGTGACACCTGGAAAAAGAAAGCTGATGAAGACTCTTTAATGTGGGTCTAGTACATTCAGTCTTTGGGTTCAGTCTATTTCTTTTGCATTTGTACAGGACTTTGTTTTTTTAAGGGAAACTCTGGATGCATTTCTTTTGTCAAATGATTAACATTCCTTGTCTTGTGCATAGGTAACAAGTGACGGCAAAATGCTTAAGAGCCATAGACACAGAGGTAGGCTACCTGGGTTCAACCTGCTGCTTTGCCACTTACCAGCTGTGTGATGCTGGCCATGTTACTTAGCCTCTCTGTGCCTCAGCTGCCTACTCTGTAAAATAGGAAGAATAATAGAACCTACTTGTGAGATTGTTGTGGGGATCATATATTGTTGATCTCTATGGAGGGCTTGAGGTATGCTGGGTACATGGTAAGGTTTATATAACCCACTGTCATCAAGTTGATTCTGACTCATAATGACCCCCATTGGGTTTCCAAGGCTATAAATCTTAACTGAAGTAGATTGTTTCATCTTCCTCCTGTGGAGCAGGTGATGGATTGGCATAGTGCCTAAGGCATTTGACTGCTAACCAGAAGGCTGGTGATTCAAACCCACCAGCCACTCCTCGGAAGGAAGGTTGGGCAATCTACGTCGATTGTGATACCGCCTCGGAAACCCAAGGAGGGGTCGTTATGAGTTGGATCTGACTCGACAGCAGTGCATTGTGTTTTGTTTTTTACCTTTTGGTTAGCAGCCCAGTGGCCTAACCACAGCACCACCAGAGCTCCTTAAGGTTTATTGTGGTAGTTAAAGTTGTATGTCAACTTGGCTGGGCCTGGTTGAGTGGCTGGGCAGCTGGATGTAGTATTCCCCATGATGAGACTGGCAGTCAGCTCCATGGTGGGATCTATCACAAGCAGGTAAGTAGCTGCCTTTGGGATGTGGTCTGCTTCCTGTATGTAAGTAGCAGCTTTGGGAATAGTCTCTAGCTTATGGCATGCTTGAACCCTGCATGTAGCCGTGTCATTGTTCAGCAGCCTGCCATGCTCTGCTGACCTTGGGACTTCAGTGGTCTTGAATTAATGGCCTGCTGTGTGGTTTGGTAACATTGAG
This sequence comes from Orycteropus afer afer, assembly GCF_000298275.1. Taxonomy (NCBI): domain Eukaryota; kingdom Metazoa; phylum Chordata; class Mammalia; order Tubulidentata; family Orycteropodidae; genus Orycteropus; species Orycteropus afer. The sequence continues at coordinate 108,450 of NW_006922444.1, forward strand.
ACTGCCATTTTATTTGTTGACCTTGGGCTTGTTAGCCTCAGCAGCCAGTAGCTGCCTGAGTGAAGAGATGCTCTTAGCTTCATTGGGCTGGGAGCAAGAGGCAGAGCTGAAGCCCAAGGATGAGCAGCTTTTACACAGCCCGTAGAGCCTGGCACTTTGAACTTGGACTTAAAACCTCCAAACCGTAAGAAAATAAACTGTTTGTCAAGGACATCCCATTTGTGGTATATTCTTGTCAGAGCCGTACTAGTTAACCAGAACATTTACATACCAAAACAAACCAAATTCACTGCTGTTGAGTCAATTTCAACTCATAGTGACCCCTCCGTGGGTTTCTGAGGACGTATCTCAATGGAAGTAGATTGCCCAACCTTCCTTCTGAGGAGTGGCTGGTGGGTTTGAACCGCCAGCCTTCTGGTTAGCAGTTAGGTGCCTTAGACACTATGCTACCGGAGCTCCTGAGGTTTATGTAAGTGTTAGTTATTTGAGATCATCGAGATGCATTGTAGGGCAGTGAGAAGAGCACTGGTCTGGTGAGTCTAGAAACCTGTCATCTGGCCCGTTTCTAACAAACTGCGTGTGTCGTTGGCCAGGCGCTTTCCCTTGCTGGGCCTCTGATTTCACACCTGAAAACGTAGAAGTTTGACTTGAACTGTGCTTTTTTTAGACTCTGTAGTAAGGGGTGGGGGTAGGGTCCAGCCCCAGTGCCATTTGACAGAAGGTTTTAGACCTCCAAGGAGCTCTGGTGGTGCAGTGGTTAAGGCATTCAGCTGCTGAGCAAAAAGGTCAGCAGTTTGAACCCACCAGCAGCTCTGCCAGAGAAAGATGAGGCAGTCTGCTTCTGTGAAGATTTACAGCCTTGGAAACGCGATGGGGCAGTTCTACTTGATGGCATTAGGTTTGGTCTAGACCTCCACCCTCAGTTCAGCCAGAGCAGCTTGGGTTCAGCTCACTTATGGATAGTGTTTCAGAGGAAGATTGTGGTTTTGGAGGAAAAAAAGGTTTTTCTGCTGTGTGCGTGTGCGTGTGTGTGTTACACACAATGAAGCATGGATGTGGCTGGATGCTATGACCCAAGGATCTTTCACAGGGAAGATGCAGGAAGAAGTTGGGGAGCCAAGGGGAAGCCAGTGGGATGGGCCTTGAGAAAGTGATTTGAGGGACTTGCGGTCACATGGTATGGGGTAAAGCAGACGGTTGCCATCCAGTCAGTTCCGACTCCCAGAGACCCCGTGTGTGTCATTGGACCGCTGAGCTCCGTAGGGTTTGCAGTGTTGATTTTTTTTGCAAGTAGACTTCCAGGCCTCTCTTCCATGGCAGTTCTAGGTGGACTTGAACCTCCAACTTTTCAGTTAGCAGCCGAGTGTATTAACTGTCTGTACCACTGATAGACTCACATGGTGTGAGCCACAGAAGGAAATGCTGTTACTGATTTTGTCCAACTTGCGTGGGCTGATGGACCGACTTACTGGGGGGTGGGGGTTCAAGTGGCTGTGTGTTATAGGTGTCCTGTGCCTCATTTGGACAATGTGAACAAGGTTTGGAGGAAACATTGAGGTTGAGTAAAGAGGGGGAAAATGATTGTCTTAAAACCATAGAAATTCAGTTTTGCTTTAGCTGAATAGTTCTTTCTGGAGGCTGGCCCCACTTGAACAAAGCAGCTGTTGCCTTTGCCAGAACTTAAGTCAGAGGGTGCCTGTTGGTCGCTGATATCCTTGCTTCCGCCGCCCTCTTTTCTTTCCATTCTGATAATCACAAGGGATTTCCAAGATAGCAGCGCCCATTCACTCGTCTGTGCCATCGCTTAGGAGAGACTGTCTTGCCACGTGGAAAAGCCATCTGCAGGCTAAGTCTGTGGCTCTCTCCACCAGTTTCCCCTGGGCTTTGGGACTTGTTCACTCTTCTCAAGGGAGGTTAAATGTCTCCTGCCATTTCTTCAATTGTAGTTTGATTAGTTCCATCATTTTTTGAGGGGTGGGAGTGGGCAGGGCTAATGATTGCTCAGGGGTCCCTGGGTGGGACAAATGATTAATACCTTGGCTGCTAACTGAAAGGTTGGAAGGTCAAGTCTACCCAGAGGCACCTTGGAAGAAAGACTTGATCTCCTCTGAAAAATCAGAAAAAACCCTGTGGAGCGCAGTTCTGCTCTGACACACGGGGTCTCCGAGTCAGGATCCACTCAGTGGCGACTGGATGAAATGATTGGTCGAGACAGAGTTAGGATTATTTGAGCCCTTGTGGCACAGTGGTTGAATACTTGGCTGCCAACCAAAAGATGGGTGGTTTGAATCCACCAGCTACTCTGTGAGAGAAAGATGAGGCCTGCTGTTGCTCTAAGATTGTTGCTGTTATGTGCGGTCGAGTTGGACCTGACTCATAGCGACCTCCTTGGGTTTCTGAGGTAGTATCACTACAGAAGTAGATTGCTCAACCTTCCTTCCAAGGTGGATTACAGCCTGGGAAATCCTGTGCCGCAGCTCTGCTCCATCCTATAGGGTCACCATGAGTTAGAATTGCCTTTGGCAATGGGTTTGGCTTCCTCCCCCATCTAAAAAGCCTCTTTCAAAACCCAGCTCTCACATGCTTCATCTAAAGGGCCTCCCACCTGGACCCCAGCCCATGCTCACACCCTTCCCACCACACCTTTTGTTAGGGACTTGTTTGTTCTCTAGGCTTCAGTGTTTTCCTCCCTAACTATGCACTGTTTGCTCAGTGAGCTCAGGAACCACATGTGCGCATTTCTTTTCCATTTTTCTGTCCTGATTGACCTTTTCCCTCTCTCCCTTACTCATTTGAAGATCAAAGCAGCGAACTAAATTTCCTTGACTTTCAGCACAAACAGCTGATAGTAATGGGACTAATTGCCGTAGACTGCGCTTCTGCCCTGCTCTGAAACACTGTGTCTGGGCCACCTTTACTAGCTGGCCAGTGCTGGTCTTGGCTGTGGAATGTGTGTGGATTGCTTAACTTCACGCGTGAGCAGTGATGTCATTTCATTCATTATGGGTGGCACCTACGCCAGTGCTACCTGCAGTTTTGCCAGGTGGGGATCCCGTCTTACTCAGTGGTATTTCCTGAGCCCTGCGTAGAAGGCCTGACACCCGGTAGGTAATCAGGAAAAGTGGAGTTTACAGAAGCCCCTTTGAGAGGCCAAGTTCTATGGTCATAGAAGGGAAAGTACAGGTGTATTAAATTTCTTCTAGGCTTGCTGCCCAGTTTCCTCTAGGGGCCTTCTGATCCCCTTTCAACAGTGCCATCTGCCAGGGCCTGAGAGGCTATGGGAAAGAGGGACGTGATGGGCTGTTAATGGCTGGATCTTGTGGGTGGGCTGTGGATTCTGAGTGAGGGGTTAGTGCCTGGGCAGGAAAGATCCGGAATCTAGCGGGCCCATAAATCTAGGCTAAATGTGCTGGGTTTTGCAAACTCAGAGTCCTTTGGGAGTGTAGTCAGTGGCCTGGTGGAAGAAGATAAATGGGCATTGGACCCTTGTTCTCAGTCTTGGGGCTTAGAGATTTCACGCTGTGCTCAAAGGGGGCAGCTGCCAGTCAGTTTTTGGTTGCTGTGCAGAAATCCAGGTCCAGAAATCCAGGTTCCTTTCTTTTTAATAATTGATTGTATTTTTGTTGTTGAGAATATACACAGTAGAACACGCACCAACTCAGCAGTTCCTACATGTACAGTTCAGTGACCTTGATGACCTTCCTCCAGTTGTGCAACCATTCTCACCCTCTCCTGAGGCCTCCGTTAACATACACTCACTGCCCCCTAAGGCTCCTGTGGAATCTTTCTAGTTGCTGTTGCCAATTTGATCCCATGTAGATCTTAAAAGAGCACAGCACTCAAGGCTGACATTTTTTACCAGTTAACTACTCTATGCTTTTGAAAAACCTTCATGGGATATTTTTGGTTTCATGTTTTTAAAGATTACCCCAGGGCAAGAATTTCAGGGGTTCACCCAGCCTCCATGGCTCCAGAAAGTCTGGATTTGATGACAATTTGAAATTCTGTTTTATATTTTCCCTCTTTTGATCAGGATTCATGTGTAGAAAATCCAGGTTTCTTTCTATAATGTCTCCAAATTTTTAAACGTTGGCAGTTACACAGTCATGCCTGCTGGCCGCTGAGGGGGAGGTGGGGCTGGTGAATGCCAGAGGCCACTGGGGGACACACGCATGCCACAAGGTCACATTAGGTGGGTGGTTAGTCATTATCCAGATGGTCATATACTGGGATCGCTGCAGACATGGACATGACAGGCAGAGCAGATGCCAAAAGCTGGCATCAAGGCAGGTTTGATGATGAAGGCCAAGTTCTTTGCCCACCAGAAAGCCTTCTGTTTCTTTTTGCCTCCTCCATCTTCAAAGGCTCCCTGATGCCTATAGTGTAAATCTGAATTCCCCAGCCTGGCATTCAAGGCCTCCTATGCCCTATTGATGTGGAATACACTGTAAATGATGCCTCTGCTTCAGTGTATGGACTCAACTTCTCTGTCCAGGGTGATTCCTTCCCAGACGCCTCCAGACATCCTTCCTGCAGCTGCCTCAGATGGCCAGGTCTTCCTGACCATGCCCACGGTTTCTTCCCGCCCTGGTTTTACTCATGCTGCTCTTCTCCCTAGAATACTCACTCCCTCAGCAAATGGAGATCCTACTCCCCACTCATCCGTCAGGGCTGTGCACAAAAGGCACGGTCTCCCTGATGTCAGCTGCTATCCCACTCTGTAAATTTGGAATCCATGGCAATTTTCTCTCAACTTCCACAGCATTTTCCTTCCATCTCCCCCACAGTCCTTGTGTCAGAGTGGTTCAGAGTTCTGTCTTAACATGATAAAATCATTGTGGGAGGCTTTAAGTCTTAGTCATCACTATATTCCCTCCGTGCTTGGTTCAGGGTAATAGTTAGCAGAGATGTTTTGAATTAGACACTCTGTGTTGGGGTGTAGAGGACTGATTCACAAGAAGAAGCTGCTTAATGTCTGCAGTGAGCACAGGGAAGTTGTCCCGAACAGAGAGTGTGAGGGGAGCAGGTAAGGCTGGATCTAGCTTCTCTTTAGCCTGAGGCTTGGGATAGCAGTGTCCTGTGTCTCTTCCTTGCAGTGGCGGTGAGCCCTTTGTGGGTCTGACTTGGTGACTGGGGTTTTAGGTCTGTCATTGACACCTGTGAGAAGCTGGAGGCAGTGTCGCAGTAACCGGTTGCTGTCAGGTCCATTCTGCCTCGTGGCAGTCCCGTGTGTGGCAGAGTGGAACAGTACTCTGTAGTTCTCAAGGGTTTGGCCTTTTGATAGCAAATTGCCGGGGCTTTCTTCCAAGGTACCTCTGGGTGGGTTTCAGCCATTATGCCACCCAGGGACTTCTAGTGGGTGGAATAAATCCACTGCCATCAAGTCGATTCCGACTCATAGTGATCCCATAGGGTTTCCAAGGTTTTACGTCTTTACAGAAGCAGACTGCCTCATCTTTCTCCCACGGAGTGGCTGGTGGGTTCAGACTGCCAACTTTTGTTTAGCAGTCCAGTGCCTTAATCACAGTGCCACCAAAGCTCCAGGGTAGAATAGTGGACCTCAAAAAGATATATCCTCGTCCTAACCCCCAGACTTACAGTGGAAGAAGAGTCTTTGCAGATGTTCTTAAGGATCTTGAGATGAGATCCTGGGTTATCTGGGTGGGCCCTTCATCCGTTGACACACCGAGGAAAAGTACACAATGAGGAAGGGGAAGGCTGTGCAATGATGGAGGCAGGGGTTGGAGTGGTAAAGCTACGAGCCAAGGAAGGCCTGTAGCCACTGGAAGCTGGAAGAGGTAGGACTCTTCTCCTAGACCCCTCAGAGGGAGCATGGCCCTGTTAATAGACACCTTGATTTTAGACTTCCAGCCCCAGGACTGTGAGAGGATAAATTTCTATCATTGTAAGCCATCACATTGCTGGTAATTTCTTATGACAGCCCCAGGAAATGAATACAACGGGGCAGAGCAAAATAAACCCACGCCCATCCTTTTCCCAGCCAGGATGGCTTCTCCCGAGATGTACTTCTTCCTGTTCACCATGACAGCTCTCCTACTGCTTCTTTGAGGTGGGAAGGTGATGGGGACAGCCTACAAGCAGTCAGGGGCCCACCCTCCAGGAGGGCAAGAGGGGGCCGAGTGTTAGAGAGAGATGCTTGGTTCTGGAGTGTGTGTTTCCGGTGCCAGGTTGGCCTCTGTCTAGGTGGGTGGCTTTGGGTGACACACATAGACTGTGCACTGATTTTCTCACTTACCTGAAGGGGTTGCTGAGATCCTCTTGAGCCCTGACACCCCATGACTCAGTGTTTTGTGGACTGAGGGAGAGCCTGTGTTGTGTCAGGTGGGTATCATTGCAGGTTCATGACCACCTCTGTGGTTCCCTCCCCCCTCACACACAAAGTGGGCACCCATCTGATGCAGGAGTTAGAATCCGATGATTTACAGGAAAGGCTTCTTTCTTCTTTTTCTTTTTAAGGCAGGAACTAAGGATCCCTGGTGGTGCAGTGGTTCAGGTGCTCAGTTGCTAACCAAGAGGTTGACTGCTTTGGGGGAGAAAGATGAGGCAGTCTGCTTCTATGGAGATTATAGCTTTGGAAACCCTATGGGGAAGTTCTCTGTCCTGTAGGGTCATTAGGAATTGGAATTGACTCGGTGGCAATGGGTTTCAGGTTTGAAGGCTCTTTTCAAGGTTTGGAACAGGATGTTGTGACAATGGCTGGATTTGGGTGAACCTTGGAATCCCCTTGAGATACCAGCAGGAAAGGGCAGAGGGTGGCTAAAATCCCATAAGAGATTTCACATGAAAGACCAAATTAGAAGTTTTTCATGAAGAAGTGCATGATGGTAACTCGGGTCCACATTCTTGGGGGGTGGACCACAAGTGGCAAGGACACGTGGGGAGGCTCAGAGCATGCCCCAGGCCCCTCCAGCTCCACTGCTGTTGAGGCATCGCCCCTCTTCAGCCCATTTCACCATGTTTCTCAGTGTCCGTGCTTCTGTTGAAGCACAAAATGGAAAGAAATCAAGAGGACCTTGTGTTGCAAGGAAGGTGTCATGTGCTGTGGAGTAGAGTTGGACTCATGGACCTTGTAGAACAAGTAGAACTGCCTCAGAGAGTTGCCGAGGCTGTTGTCTTTATGGAAGCTCATCGCCAGATCTTAATTCCCTTGGGGTCACTGATGGGTTCAAACTATAGACCCTTCAGTTAGTAGCTGAGTGCTTAACCACTGAACCACCAGGGGTCCTTCAAGCCAGGTAAGGGAGCACAATTACTCCATCCTAGCAAAGAGCTTTCCTTTGTGTGTGTGTGTGTGTGTGTGTGTGTGTTTGGAAGGCAGCATACTTCTTTTTTAATCAAATAGATACACTACAGAGTATTTGACCAATCTGCTTTTTGTTTTTTAATTGCAGTGGAAATATACACAACAAAACCTTCACCAGTTCAACAATTTACACATGTATGATCAATGATATTGATAACTTCCATTCTTCATGCTGTGCAAACTTCCTCTCTATCCTTCTCCAAATTATTCCACCATCATTAACATAAACTCAGTGCCTCCTAAGCAAAAACTCCCCCTTATCCCTTGTGTTTAACATGACAGCCAAGTGCACCCTCCCCCTCCTGCCTGGATTCATGGAGACCCCTGATGAGTGCCTCCCTGTAAGACTGGAGGACAATTTTCTCTTAATTGGAAAAGGATATAAAGGATATTCTTGATTGAATGCTTCTTGGAGCCGGTGATAGAGATGATACCCTGAGAAGTTCTGGACATTCAATGAAAACAGATTGACTTGTAGGAATGTTGGACTGTTATCTAGATAGATGTTTTTCTTTTTATGGTGCTGTTTGGAAATAAGACAGTCCCAGAGGACAGAGGTTAGTTGGTTTTTATTTTTGCTTTGGGCCTGTGTTAGTTAGGATTAGCTTTGGTTGCACATAGCAAAAAAGCCCAAATCAGCAGTAATTTAACAATGGGGCAAAGCGTTATTTCTCTCTCACATAAAAGTGAATTGGAGGTAGCAGTTCAGGGCTGGTAGAGGCCCCAGGGTGTCATCTGAGACCCAGACTTCCATCTTAGCACCTGGCTTCCATTCTCAAGTGCACCTGATGGTCTGGGAACTCCAGTTGGCATGTCTGAGTTATATACTGGCAGAAGGAGGAAAGGCACAGGCCAAAATGAAGACCCTCAGGGCTGAGTCAGTTCTATAAGCAGCCTTCCTGGAAGTGCTAGAGAACACATCTGCATTTGTCTCGTTGGCCATAACTTAGTCACTTGCATGTACCTAGCTGCAAGGGAGGCTGAGAAGTGTAGCCTTTTAGTCCCCAGGGGGCAACATACAAAATTGAATACAAAGGCCCTTTTACTAAGGAGGAAGAAGAGACGGGATGTTTTAAGCAGTATTTTCCAGGTACTGTAATAGATTGTAGACAGTCTAAACTGACCTCCTTTGTGTTTCTCTGCCTGTCACAGTGCTTCTCACTGACCATCACTAGTTAGTATCTTGGTGCACAGATTCCTAGCCGGCTTTTTCCTTTTATAGTGGAATTTGGATACAAGGAAACTGAAAAAGGTGGTTGGGGGAAGGGTTTAAAGGGAAGCTAACACAGGAGCAGATGACATATTGTATGTGTTGTGTAATGAGCCTGGGCCCTGGTATTAGAAGACCTAGGTCCAACTTTGAGCCTCACTGATCTGAGGCCTGTGGAAGCCCTTAGTGTGCTCTTGAGCATGATCTGGGAGATTAATAATTTATGTGGCTGAAGTGTTTTAATCCATCAGGCATGTGGAAGGTGCTGAGGGATCGAAGAAGACATAGAAGGTGGGCTTCTCTGCTGTGATGAATGTAATCCCAGGGTTTAAAGACATGGAGTTTCCATTCGGGGTCAGTGGGGTTCAGTGGTTATAGTCTCACTTTATGTGTGGGAGACCCAGGTTCAATTCCTGGCCAAGGCACCTCGGAGGCTTGTGTGTTGCTGTGATGGTGAACAGGTTTCAGCAGAGCTTCCAGACTAAGACGGACCAGGACGGAAGGCCTGGGGATCTGCTGCTGAAAAGCAGACAATGAAAGCCCTGTGGACCACAATTGTCTGCTTAGCAATAAATTATAGGGAAGGTGTGGGGCCATGCAGGGTTACCATAAGTCAGAGGCTGACTCTAGCAGCTGACAACAACAACACAACCAGCAACAACAATGTTTTCCTTTTTTAATTTATTTATATTTTTATTGTGATTTGGGTGAAGATTTACAGAGCAAATTCACTTTCCATACAGCAGTTCACATACACTTTGTCTCATGCCATTGACCACAGTTTACCACAATGCAACAGTGTCCCTCCCACTTCTTCCTGATAATTACCTCTTCCCTGTGTCCATCCCTCCATGCACTCCTGCCCCCTGAGCTGTCTTCTGGTGCATAAGCAGCCCTTCTTTCTCCCTTGATTGTTCTCTCCAAGGAGTGTATCTACTTCAGGTAAATGTTCAACTCATATGCCTGTCTTTTGCTTGGCTGGAAGCCACAGGTGTGGGTTCAATTCCAGACCTGAAGGGCAGCTAGGGGCCATAGTCTCAGTGGTTCCACCAGGCTCTATTGGACCAGCAAACCTGGTCCCCTCCCCCCTTTTTTTTTCTTTCTTCTCCAAATGATGTTGAGTTTTGTCCACACTGTTCTCTCTCTCTATCCAGAATCTCCAAATAGATCCCCTTCCAAGTGGTTGACATTGGTAGCTGGGCATCATCTAGTTCTGGTCTCATAGTCATATAGTCTGCAGATTGGATGGTGTACCAGTCGCTAGGACTGATTATATACATGAAGTTTTTGTTTTCTTCATTCTTCTTTGCCCACAGGTTCAACTACTCAGTCCCTCTGGGTAGCTGGCTGTGACCAAGCAGTGACTACCACCTTGCCTCTTGTCAGCTCTGCTATACACCTGGGAATTCAGATCATACACATAAACTTATAAGACTGAACAACAACATTGTCATTCCATTTGGTTCCTGAATGCAAGTCAGCTAGCCCATTATTTCATCTGCAGAAATGGCCACTGGCCCAGTGCTGGAGGAGGAAACCAGCCATGCTGCAGCTTAGGGGTACAGCATGTCATTTGCCAACAAATGCCTCCATTGACCCTTTCAAGGGCCATTTTGCTCATGCACATTCCTTCCTCCACTCCAATGGTTGACATTAGAACCAGCCCCATGTTAGAGGCAGTGTTCTCGTGACTGTATTATAGTATCATGAGGATGAAGTGAGGTGAGCATGGACAGTGCCCTGCCTGGTGCCCAAGGCTCAGTAAGTGACTGCTGATGCTGTGTGTCCAGCTGTCTGGTTTAGGCCAGGTGGCAGAGAGTGACTCATTTTCTCAATGTCTCGCCCTGCCCCCCTGCTAGAATGCTTCCCCTAGCTTGGTTCCGTTTTGTGAAATTCTCACCCTCAGCTCTGGATTTTTTCCAGTTTCAAAACATTATGAAATGAAGCATAGATGGGGGAAAGAAGGAAGGGAAGAGAAGCTGAGAAACTCAACCTGACTGACTGCTGCATTGCTTGAGGAGACTCCTTGGCTGGGCTTCAAGTGCTTTTCAAAAATTTTAAGTTAGATCCCATATATGATTTTTTTTTTTTTTTTTAAAGCCTCTCTCTATTTTACCTGGGCCTCTGATTCATCACTTAGCTGATTCATTCATTCAGCAAACACAACTTATTCAACACCTACTCTGTGCCAAGCACGGTTTGTGTCCTAGAGATACAAACTTAACCAAATAGAACAAGTCCCTGTTTTCACTGGGGCGTACGTACGTTTGGTGGGGAGGATGGAAATATAATGTCAGGTAGACCTACAGGCTGTGAAGAGTAGGGTAAGAGGATGCAGTGTGATGGGTGGCAAGTGCTAGTTTACATATAGTGGCCACAGGAAGTCTCTCTAAGGGAGTGAGATGCTATCTGAATGATTGGGGCACAGAGCATACTAAATAGAAGGACAAGGACATGGGCCTGTGATGGGAATGAGCAGAGATGATGGGCAGGAAGATGAGGTCTGAGACGAAGGTAGTGAAGTCCACTTTATAGTGTCTCATAGACCTTGTAAGGAGGCCAGAGCTTATTTCGGTTGCACTGGAAGCCACCGTGGAAGTGTTCAAGCAAGTAAGAGAGATGATGTAACTTAGAAAGGTCACTGGCTGTTGTGATGGTGACAAGGGTTGGATTCAGGTTCTATGTTGGTGGTAGAGTCAGTAGGACTTACAGGTAGAATGTGTGTGGACATCACAGGTGACCTATTGGTTTTTGTTTTGAGCAGCTAGATAATGAAAGCTAAGGAATGGGTAGGGAAAACTGCTTTGGCAAGGAAATGCAATAGCATTATTTTGGCCATGTTAATTTTAAGATGTCTATTATGAGTTGGGGCCGACTTGATGGCACATAACAACAACAACAACATTAGGTCTCCAAGTGAAAGTGTGGTATAGGCAGATGGTATTCAAGTCTGGGCCTCAATCTTCTGAGGTCTGTAGAGGTGTAAGTTTGGGTTAGCATAGAGATTATGTTAAAAGCCACGGCTAAGGTTAAGTAGAAAGAGTTGAAACAGAGCAGAGAGACCAACCCTGAACCAAGCCCAGGACTCTCCAACAGTTAGTTATGGAATTGGAGGAGAAAGAGGAGAGGAGCAGGAGAAGGAGAAGGGATGGTCAGTGAGTTAGGGGGAAAGCCTATTAAAGACAGTATTCCATGAGGTGCATATATATTCTAGTGGCCATTGAGTAAATTCCATACGGAGTAGTCAGTCAGTCATGCCACATTAGGATACTTAAGGTTGTGTGTCAACTTGGCTGGCCCATGATTCTGAGTGGTTTAGGCAGCTGTGGTGTGGTCATTCCCATGATGAGATCTGATGTAAGGTCGTCACCTCCATGGGGATATGCTGTGAGCTTTCAGTCAATTGAAAGGGAGTTTCCTCAGGGATGTGGCTTACCTCCAATATATATATATATATATATATAGATGTCCTGGGAAAATATCTGTTGGCTCTGGATCCTTCATTTAGCTTCTCATCACTTGGTTTTGGGAACTGAACCAGAGGCCTGCTGTATTGCCTGCTGATCTTGGAATTGTTCCCTTCATGGCCTGTGAGCCAACGATCTGCCGTTTTCTTGGATCCGTCATCTGCCAGAGTCAACAGCCTGCTGTACTGCCTGCCGGTCTTGGGTTCATCAGCTCCTGCAGCTGCCTGAGTCAGCCTCTCGCTTGACGTCTGACCCACGAACTTGGGACTTGCAGCCTCTACAACTGTGTGAGCCATTTCCCTGAGAGAAATTTCTCTCTCAGCTTTCCTGGTTTTGCTTTTGTAGAGAACCTAATGTAAGACACACGTGTTGCTGAGAAGTCCTGTAAGATGAAGAGAGGCATGCTGATCGGCTTTAGCAAGACAGTTACCATGGAGAACTCTGAGAGGCAGTTCAGTGGGTGGTGGGAACGAAGTTCCTCCTGAAGTGCATTGAACAAAGAATGGGATGTAAAGAAGAGGAGGTAGGAGAGACCTCTTCTTCAGGGAGGTTTGTTCTGCAGAGGAACAGCAAAGTAGGGCTCAGCAGTGGCTGAGTGGAGCCGTGGTGCCCTTCTGGCTTGTTGAAAATGTCTCCAACCCACTCCTCCTGGTGCTAGATGTTAGCTCTGGCCTTCCCGCTGGTGATCCCCTCAAGATGGCCTGTGAGAAGGATGTGCTCTGTTGAGATGAACTTGGCTGAACAGGCAAAAACTTGAGCTGGAAAAAGAACAAATGGTTATTCATTTGGTACTACCCACTAACCAGGACTTTCTTTTTTCTTTTTTTTAATTCTTTCTTAAAGGAAACCTTTAAGCAAGGAGAATTCCCAGGCCTTCCTTAGAATTTCGGCACCACTGTGACATCATGGGATTCTGTTTTTCTCGTGTTTTCAGTTAAAGGGTTAAATAACAAAGTAGATATGAGAGCCTAATAGAGACTAGCAACTGCTGCGATGATTCCACTAGAGAACGATGATTCCACTAGAGAACGTCTCGCCTCCCCAGGCCCCTTGTTGTTTCATCTTATTTTTATTTCAATAACAAATGGTTAGAATAGTGTCTGGTACATTTGTTGGTAGTTGATGTCAAGTTGATTCCAGTGTGCGTGCAGAGTAGACATGCTCCTTGGGATTTTCAAGGCCGTGACCTTGTAGAGGCACGTCCGGGTTGGTTCAGCTTGCCCACTTTTCGCCTAGTAACCGTTTGTGCCACCCGTGACTCTTTCCGGTACATTAATGTACTATATAAATGCTTTACACATCTTAACCCACCTAATCCTCACAGCAGCCCTCAGAATTAGCTACTATTATTTTGACCAGATGAGGAAACAGGCACAGAGAATTTTAAATAAGGTCACCACTCAGCTAGCAAGTGGTAGAGCTGGGATTTGAACTGGGGCAGGCTGGCTCCAGGGCCCAAACTCTTAAACACTGCACTGTAAGGTCTGTTGGTCTTTCCATAAATATTTACTAAAGAATAATGCTGACCGCCATGCCAGCAATTAATTGCTTTATGTGCACTGTGTCATGTATTTTCGATGCATGAGTAAGAATCTTCATCCCTGCAAAGGATTATAAGACCATTTTACAGAGGAGGAAATAAAGGCTCAGAGCAATTCCGTAGCTTGCTCAAAGTCCTGGGCTAAGAAGTGGAGCCCGCATTTGATCTTTAGTCTGTTTGTCTTTCAAACCCTGTTATTCTTTTAGCAGTGACTGTCCTGCAAACTTTTAGCACTCTCCTTCCATGGTGATTTATGATACCTGGTTTCCTCCCTTCAGACTTATTATGCGGCCCCAAAGCACTGGTTTCTTGAATCTGAGGTCACATGAGCCACCCCAGGGGGGCCAGCAAAGTCGGAGGTTAGTTTATCCCTAATCCAGCTGGGCCCCTTCCATTCCTTGCTCCATTTTAAGCCTAGGGCTTACCTAAAGCATCACAGATCTCCTTTTCCTGTGTGAAGAGATTAGGCCAGTGTGTGCGCACGTGTACACGGTAATATGCAAGTGACTGTCTAGTTTCTGGTCGGAGTCAGGATGAGCAGTTTCTAGTGAAGTGCCCAGGCCCGCTGAACTCTTGGGAAGGGTGGAGACCATCTGTGCTGTCCTGTAAAGGAGATTGTGGTTTCTTTCTTTCTTTTTCTTTTAGTTTATGGGAAAGGGAGATTCATGTCTCAATCGAGCCTTTGTGGCGTTGTATTACAGAGAGTCACAGAAAATGTTCTATGTAAATGACTATGTGCCCTGATTGGAGCCTCAATAGGCACCATTGTGTCATATTGCTATTATTGGCGATTGCAGGATACTAAATGATACTCTCATCAGTCTGAAGAACTTCAGTGTTAGCGATGAAACTCGGGGTTAATTATACTGTTCTGAATTAGCGCATGGAATGAAGTTGTAGGGAGAGCAAGCCTATGGCTTTTCTCCCCTCTGTCTCTTCAGGGTTCTGGCTGGGGGTTTGATCAGAAAACTTCTTAACCCATGTTCTAAATTTGTATGACTGGCATTTTGCTCTCCATGAGTTACTGCTACCCCTTTTGGTATTGGGAAACACAGGACCAATTTATAGGACAGTTGGAAGGGGGAGAAACGGTCTACTTAATAGTGCATTCTTCTCAGTCAATAGCTGAGTAAAAAATAGCATGAAGATTTAAGTCTTAGGGGGGTGCTGGTCTCTCGAGAGGGGCCTCTTTAATTTAGCTCTTGTCTCTTCTGCCTTTGAATGATCGGCTCTTCTGATCCTGACTCACCTCTTTGAAGAAATGACACACTGACCTACATCTCCGCCGAACAGATAGAAGAGTGTGTCTCTGGCTGCCCCTTCTTGGCATTCCTGGCACAGCCCACGAGGCAGTCTGTCCGCGGGCTGAGGCGCTGGCTTTCTTGTCAGGGACTCCTCCCCTTGTTTCAATGGCACGGCTTTGCTCTTCCGACTCTCTCCTGATCCTAAACTTCCTGCATTGCTTTCTTTCATTTCTTTTGTCTGAAACTTTCATGTCACTAGTATTGGCCAAAAGTCACATTTTTCCCCCTTTAATGTTATGTGGGTTGTGAATATAATTATTATCAAAGTCTCTGAAAAGTTTTAGTTGGAGCCTCAGAGTTTGTCATCTAGATGGTTACTTATTTAATCATGTCGGAGACCCTGGGTGGCACAGATGACTAAGTGCTCAACTACTCACTGAAAAGTTGCCCAGGGGCACCTTGGAATATAGCCTGGCGATCTGCAGTTGACTCCACAGCTATTTATTTAACTGTTTCACCGTTCTGGGGTGTTTGGTTTGAATCCTGGCTTGCTTCTTTTGCTGGTATAAATCACATTACATTGACAATTAGCCACTTCTGAGTCATAGAATGTGAACACTAGCTTAAAAGTAGAGAAAGGTAGGATTTCAACCCAGTTCTGACTCTGACTTCAAATCCAGTGTTCTTTCTACAGCTTAGATCTGTTTCCATGTCAGAACCCTAGAGCTTTCCCAGAGAAGCCAGGCACGTAGTGCTCACCTGGGTGGTCCAGGGTGAGTGGACTCCGGAATCCTCTTCCTTCTTTGAATCTGACAGCGGTTAACTGTTGTCTGCAGCAGCAGTGGGTCAGGCCGCTCCATATCAGAGCCATCTCCTTTACCTGACATGAGTGCAGGTTGTCACAGATTGCACATGCAAATACACATTTTAAAGATGGTCCCATTATTATTATTTTTTTTTAAAAGTACATTTTAAAGAGTAAAATACAGTTTGAATGCCATCTTGAATGTAATTTAACCTCAATTCAGACCCCTTGCAGAGTGCCTCATAACTATTAGTTGGAAACATTAGTTAACAATTTTAGTCATAGTACTAGTGTGTTTTCTATATTTACAATACATGCAAAATGCACATGTGGAAGCAGAATCTTGATCAAAATACTAGTAATTTCCAAACTGCGTAGGAGCCCCGGTGGTGTGGTGGCTAAGTGCTTGGCTACTAACTGAATGGTTGACGGTTGGGACCCCACCAGCCACTCCCCAGAGAAAGATGTGGCAGTCTGCTTCCATGAAGATTACAGCCCTAGTAACCCTGCAGCCAGTTCTGCTCTGTCCTATAGGGTTGCTGTGAGTCGGAATTGACTGGATGGCCATTTTTTTTTTTTTAATTTTAGCTGTCTTGGTTCTTTTGTTTAAATGTTTTTCTCTATATCAAGGTCAAAGAGGAATTCATCCATGTTTTCTTCTAAGACTTGCATGCTTTCATTTTTTTTCTCCCCTGGCTTTTAAAATAATCATTTTATTTTGAAATTAGTTTAGATTTACAGAAAAGCTGCAAGGAAAGTTTGGATAATTCCCACCTACCATTCACCCAGCTTCCCCTAATGTCAACATAACTGTGGTACATTGGTCAAAACTAGGAAAGGTCAAAACACTGATACAGTAGAATTTACTAAACTATAGACTTAATGTGGATTTCATCAGTTTTTTCACCAACGTCCTTTTTCTATTTGAGGATTTAGTTCAGGATCCCATTGTATTGAGTTCTGTTTCTTTAGTTGCCTCTAGTCCCAGAAGGTTGCTCAGTCTTTCCTTGTTTTTCATGATCTTGAAAGTTTTGGAGAGTACTGGTATACTTTGAGGAGCTCTGGTGGCATAGTACCTAAGGCATTTGACTGCTAACCAGAAGGCTGACAGCTCAAACCCACCAGCCACTCCTCAGAAGGCCAAATGGGCAATCTAATTCCATAGGGATATCGCCTCGGGAACCCAAGGAGGGGTTGCTATGAGTTGGATCTGACTTGATGGCATTGAGGTTGGTTTGGGGTTTTTTTTTTTTTTTTTTCCTTTTGGTTTGGTATATATTGTAGAATCTTCCTCAACTTTGAGTAGTCTGATGTTCTCTCCTGATTAGACAGGTAACAAATTTTTGAGAATAGCACAGAAGTGGGGTACCATTCTTATAGCGTCGTATCAGAGGGTCCATGATATCAACATGACTTCTGACTGGTGATGTTAAACCTTGATCACTTGGTTAAGGTAATGTCTGCTCAGTTTCTCAATGATAAAGTGACTATTTTTCCTTTTCCATTCTCTATTCTTTGGCAATGGGCTTTATTCTCTTACAACCAGGAGCTCATATGAGGAGAAAAGGGCTCTTGGTCAAACTTGGGCGAAGCTCCATTCTAAGGAAATTCCTGAAGCATGTGAAGCAGTTACAGGCTCCAAGCAACGCTGGAGTCAGAAGCCCCTGGTTCGGTGGCAGCCAGCATTTCCACAGAACACCTGGGGGTGTGTCCTGTGGAATAAGCAGCAGGTGGAATGATGGTGGGTTTCTCTCTGCTGTCGAGTTGATGCTGACTCACAGTGACCCCTCCTTGGGTCTCTGAGGCGGTATCTCTACAGAAGTAGATTGCCTAACCTTCCTTCCAAGGAGTGGCTGGTGGGTGGGTTTGAACTACCAGGCTTCTGGTTAGCAGT
The DNA here is from genome assembly GCF_000298275.1 of Orycteropus afer afer. Classification (NCBI taxonomy): domain Eukaryota; kingdom Metazoa; phylum Chordata; class Mammalia; order Tubulidentata; family Orycteropodidae; genus Orycteropus; species Orycteropus afer. The sequence continues at coordinate 125,934 of NW_006922444.1, forward strand.
CAAGTGCCTTAGGCACTACGCTACCAGAGCTCCTTCTCTAGGTGGTGCAAACCATTAATGTGTAGTAAGTGAAAGGTTGGAGGTTAGCATCTACCCAGAGGTGCCTTGGAAGAAAGGCCTGGCAATGCACAGTGCGCTTCCAAAAGCTCAAAGCCAGAAGACCCTGTGGAGCACGGTTCTGCTCTGACACACACGGGTCAC